>NC_073303.1:267113231-267371846 GCF_027595985.1 Sorex araneus
GTAGGGCGTTTGCCTTGCATTCGGCCGACCCGGGTTCGAATCCCAGCATCCCATATAGTCCCCTGAGCACCGCCAGGAGTAATTCCTGAGTGTAGAACCAAGAATAACCCCTGTGCATCGCCGGGTGTGACCCAAAAAGCAAAATAAATAAAAATAAAATACTTACCGAGGGTCAGGTTTCTTTGAAAACACGGAACCACTGAAAACAAACAAATGCAGCTGAGAACATTTCTCCATCTAAAATGTTTCTCGACATGGCCAGACATTTCTGTCTGATGGCTCTAGGGCGATGTACTTCAGTGTTTGAAGAATTTACTGGGGAGAAACTGCATTAGTAAGATGATGCTTTGACTCCAGATTAGTTTTAATGGGCTCATTTCATTGGCATGGCGCCATCTTGCCAGCGTGGCCCCTGGACACAGACCCAGAGGGACAGAACCTAAATCTGACTCACTCAGCTGGGCATGTCCCGGGAGCCTCAGCCTTATGATGCTCTAACAGGGGCTGGGGAGAGAGTCCAGCGTTGTAGAGCACTTGCCTTGCACATGGCCTCCCAAGTTTGATCCCCTGCACCCCACCAGGGGTGATCCCTGAGCTCAGAGCCAGAAGTGAGCCCTGTGCCTGCCTGTGCTCTCACTGGGCAAAGGTGGGCTGGAAACTCACCCACAGGACTGCAGTGTCCACGTGAAGCTTCTCCTGGGAGGGGGAGCTCCAAGAGCTCAGAGATGAGCATAGCAGGGCGGGCGGGCACTTCCTGGCAGGCTGTGGACCAAGGTTAGAGCCCTGGCACCCCGTAGGGTTCGTAGAGCACTGCCTGGAGTAATTCCTGAGTGCACAGTGGGGAATAAACCCTGACCATCACGTGGTATACTCCCCAAAATATAAAGCACACTTTTGTACTTTGATAGGTCAATTCAGATTTTCTGGTTAAAATGTCCTTAATTCTTGGGGGCTGGAGCAATAGCACAGCGGGTAGGGCATTTGCCTTGCACGCAGCCCAACCCAGGTTCGATTTCCAGCATCCCATATGGTCCCCTGAGCACCACCAGGGATAATTCCTGAGTGCATCGCCAGGTGTGACCCAAAAAGCAAAAAGAAAATAAATAAATAAATAAAAATTAAAAAAATAAATAAAATGTCCTTAATTCTCTTCACTCTTACTGAATTTTACCTTTCTACGGTTTGCCTACTTCATTTAAGCTGTCTCAGGGTCGAATTATTTATAATAATGATTTTTAAAATTGTAATACCTTGAAGAAAGAAAGATACATTTTTAAAAAGTTTTGCTTTATCCATTTATCGTTGGCTTACAGTTCTGGGGACTCCCACATCCTCTCTGTGGTCTTATGTGTACAGGTGTCATCACAGGGGGGATGAGCATAGGGGGTGCAGGGAAGGAGATCTCGCTCATGTGAGATAACGAAGAAACATAGTAAGAGAACAGTGAACGGTCAAGGTCATCGGAACTGGAGATTTTGTCTGCACTTCCCTGGGAGGGTTCCGGAAGGGGACGTTGGGACCGGATGGCGGAAAGCGGCTCCCTGGTGTGGGGGTGGTGTGTGGGGGGGAACGGACTCCTGGAAAGGAAGAGCACAAGTAGTACTAGAAATCTTGGTACCTTAATATAAAAATGAAAATCTTTTCGGATAAGTGTCCTGAATACCCTCCATCCCCGGAGTGGCCGCGGGGGTGCAGTGTCGGCCCCTCCAGCGGGGCCCCTGCCCGGTCCTTCCTCCTTCCCGCTGGTCTGTGTTGGCCCAAGCTTCCCTCTGTCCAGCTTTCCCTCAGTTCCTGCTTCTGAGAGTGTGTGTCTTCGTCCCTGTTTGTTTAGAGACTCACTTCATTTCTTCGTTGATTTCCTCTTTGGCCGTGGCTTGTTCGCAATATGCTCTTTGGTCTCCAGATGTTTGAATTTCCCCCGACTTCCTTCCTCTACCGTGAGCGGAGAGGATGCTGGAGGTGATTTCTCTCTCGGTGATGTGGCACTGTTGCTCGGTGCCCCGGCACCCGATCTCTCCCAGAGCACGTGCTAGAGAGAACCGCGCCTCCGGCTCTGGGGGCCGGGGGCAGGGCCTCCGCGTGTCTGGGGGGCAGAGTCCTTCCAAATCCTGTTTGGGTGCTGTGGTTTCCTTGCTGAGTCTTGTCTGGGGGGTCCGGCTGCCGGCGGGAACGGGGTGCTCGGGCTCCTGCGGCTCTTCCCTCAGACCTTCCCTGCCTGCTTCGCACGCCCTGATGACCCATCAGTTTGCTGCACGTGTCAGTGAAAGTTGTTTTCTTGCAAACCACAACGCCCCAAAGGAGAGAGAGAACAAAAGGGAATGCCCTGCCACAGAGGCGGGGGTGGGGTGCAGGGGATGGAATTGGGGGGGTGGGAGGGTGGGAGGGATACTGGGGTCATTGGTGGTGGAGAGTGGGCACTGGTGGAGGGATGAGTTCTCGAGCATTGTGTGACTGAAACACAAGCACGAAAATATGTAAATCTGTAACTGTACCCTCACGGTGATTCACTAATTAAAAAAGAAAAAAGAAAAAAAAGTTCTTTTGGTTTTTTTTTTGCTTTTTGGGCACACCCAGCGACACACAGGGGTCACTCCTGGCTCTGCACTCAGGAATTATCCCTGGCGGTGCTCAGGGGACCATATGGGATGCTGAGAATTGAACTCGGGTTGGCCACGTGCAAGGCAAACGCCCTACCCGCTGTGCTATCGCTCCAGCCCCAAAAGTTGTTTTCTTGATCTCTCCTCATCGAATGTCTTTGTTGCTTATCTCTTTCAGCTACTCTATTTTGTCTGCTACCTGTATGGCCGTGCCTGCCATTTTTGGGGTAGCATTTGACAGCTGATGCCCTCAGAACTCTCTCTGTTATCTGAATCCTAGAGTTCAGAGGGGATCCTCACCCACTGGGGATTGGTTCACCCATTCCTGGAGACTGAATAGGAGGAAAGGCATGTCTTTTCTAGCCACCACATCAAAATACCCCAAAATAATCTATTAAAAAATTTTAATAGAAATACGGCAAAAAGCCTGTGTCAATTGGTACCCCCGTCACAGTGAAAGTGTCAAAGATCTTTCTTTTTGTTCTAACTTGTCATGAATGGGTAAAACATGATTTCACAGCGAAGTAGGCAGAGAGATGGGATGGGAGGGCTGGTTATTAGTTCTCCAGAAGAAATCAAACCTAGCTGTGATTGAATGAATTTGCTCCATCACTAGGCTTAAAGAACTTACAGGCATGAAGGCTGGACCCACTTTGGGGATGCAGGAACTGAGGCTGAGAAGACCCTGACTGGTGCCAACAGCAGCCCAGGGAAGGTTCTGGAAAGAAGCTCCAGCAGAAACAGAATTGTGAGAAGAGCACAAAGGTGGATCACCGTAAGTTCAACGCTCTTGCCTTTCCAACACCCTCTCAGTGGACTCTCGCCTTCATGGGAAGCCCCACGCTTCGTATAGAGATGTGTGTTTGGGGGAAAATTGAGAAAACCAACTCCACAAAGGCAAGCAGGACAGCCCCGTCCCGAGGGCGGAGGGTTTCCTCTTTTCAGTTACGCTGAGAACTGCTGATACGAAGACCCCGGGTGTAGAACTCATTGCCGGCAGAAGAACTCCACACCTCGACACGTCACAGTGACGTGTTAGAATGGAAAAAGGAAGGAGGCGTTATTCAAGCACTGAGAGAGCAAACAGCGTGTCTGCAAAGGGCCCTCGTTCAACGGACAGGAGACACCACAGCCCGAAGGAGCAGGCAGGGCGCCAGCGGAATGTCTACCGTAAAGTGCGCAGAGAACATCTGCTAAACTACCAGCTCACGCGGATTCCAGGCACTGCCTCCTTCGCGGGTTAGAAAGAAAACTGGGGAATTATGTGTAAGGAGGAGGACGGAGCCCAGGAGGCCTCTGTCCTGGATGGGCCGAGGGCCGCCTTTCCCAACAAAGCCTGGGGCTCGCACTCACGCAGAGGATCAGAGTCAAGCAAACCATTTTGTTTTGTTTTTATATCCCATTAATATCCAAGGCCTGGGAAAACGGGCCAGGAGGACTGGTCGATGGTTGGTCAATGGTGTGGGGGGTGGAGGGTAGTTAATATAGAGGAGGGACTGTTATGACAATAGTAGTTGGAAATGGTCACTCTGGACTAGAACTGAGTGTTGAAAGCAGGCAAAGGGAGATACATGACAACATTTCAGCATCTGTGTCGCAAACCATAATGCCTAAGATGAGAGAGAGAAAGAGAGAGAGAGGGAGCTAGAGAGAGAGACAGAGAGAGAGAATGAGAGGGAGAGAGAGCGAGCGAGCGAGGGAGAGAGAGCGAGCGAGAGAGAGAGAGAGAGAAAGAGAGAGAGAGGAGAGGTGCCTGGCATAGAGGCAGGCTGGGGTGGGGGTGGCTGCAATGGGTGGGAGGGAAATTGGGGACGCTGGTGCTGGAAAATTGCAGTGGTGGAGGATGGGTGCTGGAATATTGTCTGGCTGAAATGCAATCAAGAACAATTTTGTAATGCTCTATCTCATGGCGATTCAATAATAAAAAAAATAAATTAAAAAACAAAAGTCAAGCAAGATCCGCCTGCCAAGAGCCTGGGTCGGCAGAGCTGGGCGGGGGAGCTGAACGTTCCATCAAGATCCTTGGACGTTCCTGAAAACGGGGAACTCTCGACTATCTTCAGAGGCAATCCGCTGACCTTTCGAGAGGATGCTTTCCTCTCTCTATTGCTGCAAGCTTCACAAGCGACCACAGATCCACTAGCTGACAATCTTGTGGTTTCCAGGTCACAGCTCCCTGGTCACGAGTCCAAGTGACACTGAGCTGACCCTCGGGTCTCTGGCTGCAGTCATAGGGCCAGGCCACTCTGTGGCATTCACTGTCCTTCCCAGGCTTCAGAGAAGCTGACTCATAGTCAAGTGCTCTGGAGATATGACTGCAGATCGATGTTGATAGGGACTGAAATGATCTTACAGATTGATTTGAGTCATCTGGCATTTTTGCAATGCTTCTATCACTCCTTTTATTCATTTTTTTTTTAAGACCAGCAATAGAGACGCTAGTTTATTAGATGCTGTTCTGTTTGAATTGCTACCTGTCTCTGGTGGTTGAATTTTTTCCTTTAATAGGTAGTGACTCATTTGGTCTCTGGTAACTGTTTCCCTTTGTGTTTGGTTTCTAAGTCTTTGTTTCCTCGTAGTTAGCGTTTGCTTGGCTTATCTTCCCATCTTTCTGTGTCCATACTGTAAGGCGCGCCTCTTGTTACTGGTGCAGAGTTGAACCTTACTTACACGCAAGAATAAATGAAATTTAAAAAGACATGAGGGGAGTGAGAGAGAGGAACGCGTGTTGATGGAAGAGCGAGGGCTTCTCCCCAGTGGAGCAAGCAGAAACGGAAAAGTATGTGCTCAAGAGAGAACGTGGGCTCGAAAGAGTGAGCCCGGAGCTGAACTTCGAGATGATTCATATACACCATGTTTTTGGGAAACTTTCTTTCTCTCAAATCTGAGGCACCAGGATTTATAACCATCTCAGGACCGGGAGCATGATGCAGCCTCCACCAGGCAGCCCACCTGCCTCCCTCATTTTCTGAGGGTCCACTCCCGCCCCCCGTCCCCGCTCTGTCCTCAGAAACTCAGAGCTCTAGACCAGTTCCCACATCCTGCTGCCCCTGGCTCTTGCTGTTCCCTCACTGTGTTTCTTATACCCCACACATGGCAGATGTCATTCTGCGTTTGCCCCTCTGACTGTAGTTCCTGAAAATTGTGATTTGTAATATGTTTTCATTTGTTTTATTTCCCCCCTTCTGTTTCGCTGCCTTTCCAGCGTTTCCAGCATTATCTGCAGCCTCGGGGATGAGGGCACTAAGGGCTGGGCCAGCCGGGCCGGGGGTGAAGCAGGGCTGGGTGACTGCCCCTCCACGCCCCGCCACTCCCGGGCATCATGATGCTCACGGCCCTGTGTTGGGGCCACACCTGGTGCTGCCCAGGGCTCTCTCCTGCCAGGGCGCCATGCTGGCCGCGTGCCACGAACACCGGACAGATGGACCTCAGCTTCCACCTGTAATTTGCAGCTATTTAAAATTTTCTTTTCTCTTTTTCTACTTTTACCTCTAGAGGTTTGGAATATGCCGTCTGATAATCCTACTCTTTGTTGTCATTGCTGCTACTTGAGATTTAAACAAATTCAACAAAATTATTTTATTTTAGGCACCACGATTTGTAGGATAACATTGGGTTTGTCCTTTCAGCCTTGCCGCAGGGAACTTAGGTTTATCGGTTATACCCATCACAGTGCTCCCGAGTCACTCCCATTGCTTTGTTTATCTGTAAACTCTTGTCTGTGCTCTCCTTCCCAACCAGTTAATCACTTTTTCCCTAATCAGAATCTGTTAGCTTGTAAGATCAAATCCTTCTAAGGACACTGAACTTATATTAAGTTAGTGTCTTTTACATAGATTACCTTAAAGCAATGTCCTTTCTGTATGGACACAGGAAGACAGCTAATATTATGTTTTTTTGTAACTTGGGAGTTGATTGACTCTGAATAATATTTACTCCTGGGCATCTGCTTTCTTGACTCAGTTGCCCTTAGTTCCTAGCACCCCAAAAGCAGGGTCCCGATGAGGGACAGAATGGACCCAGGGCAAGCTGTGAGCTACCCTGGCATCGAAATGGGCCAGGCCAAAGGGCCAAAATACTCAACTATAAGTTGAGAACATAGTCACGGACAAATGCGGTCATCATCCAAAAGTAACGAGGAGACTAGGACCCTGCTGGGGTTAGGGAGACTAACCTGGCCTGAGGACTGTGGTCTGGAATCTATAATGAATGTCCTCAGGAAGAACCAAACTTTAAGTCTGATATATCTCTTACTGTGCTCATACAGAATGACATTGCTAGGAATATTAGATATCTACAACAATTATTTAAATGGATTACTAGCTGAGGAAGAAGAAAGCGACACACCCTGGATGGAATATCGCCCTTAAGCAGATCTCCTAGTAATCTGGAGTAATCTCTTTAGATGAGATTTTGTCCTTGAGTTAATCTCCTGGAGGAGTGGCCTTATCTCTTTGTTGATTTGTTAATGTTCAAACCCACCTTTGTATCCCCACCCTACATGATTGCTGTATAAACTAACTGTAAGAGAGTCGGGGGAGAGTGAGAGTCGGGATCCAGGGAAGAAGAAGCAGAAAACGGGAAGAAGAGGGAGAAAAAGAGTCAGGGAGTCGTCGGAGTGAGATGCAGTCAGAGTCAGAATCCAGAGGTCCGAGTCAGAGACGGGGATCTGGGATCTAGGAATGAGGGGCCAGGAAGGAAGAGTATGTGAAACGGGAGAGACCAGAGATTAAATAAACAGCACCTGATCAGCAGCCGTCTTGGTCCTCGTGCTTCCTTCGAGTGCCCCTCGCCAGCAGCCGTCCCGATTTGGCCCATGCACAGCAGCTCGAGAGCACCGGACACGGGCAGCGAGAGAGAGCCGCCCAGAGAGCCTGCGAACACACGCATCAGCCTTCCACGCACATGTGTAATTCTTTACAATGGTTTACAAAATATTATTATTAAAGTTTCGTACATGAAATATTCCAGCGTCAACCTCCTCCCCCCCTTTCTCTCTTTGGGCCACACCTAGCAGTGTTCAGGGACCACTTCTGGGGAGACCTGGGGGACAGTATCGGGTGCTGGGGGTGATCTCTGTCTCTCTGTCTCTCTCTGCCTCTCTGTTTCTCTGTCTCTCTGTCTCTCAAACCAACATCCTATAAGTACCAAAGGTTAGATTTGAACTCAGTCCAAAAGGTTCACCCGTGTGAAAGAAAATCTCCCCGTCTCTGATACTATGGGTGGGGGTGCTGGTTCTCTTCCCGAGAAAGGCGAAGGGGCACTTGAAATCCTTTGACTGATTTTAGCAACTCATTTTTCTCAGCATCAGCAGCCTCTCTGGGGATAAGGAGCTCAGACTCCACATTCAGGAAGGGCGCATTTTTCACAAGTGGGTGAGGAAATACTTGTGCGCACCAACTTCTTTGCAACAACAACAAAAAAGGAAAATTAGAAATGAAGCTTGGCCTTTGTCAAGGTTACATGATTCCAGTTTGTGGCCATAAGCTGGGATGTGAACATTTATGAATTTTGCACTGACGTGATAGTTCGGTTTCGCAAAATCTACCTTTAAAATTTTCTGTTAAGAAGTTATTCTCGGGGCTGGAGCGATAGCACAGCGGGTAGGGCGTTTGCCTTGCACGCAGTCAACCCGGGTTCAATTCCCAGCATCCCATATGGTCCCCTGAGCACTGCCAGGAGTGGTTCCTGAGTGCAGAGCCAGGAGTAACCCCTGTGCATCGCCAGGTGTGACCCAAAAAGCAAAAAAAAAAAAAAAAAAGTTACTCTCAGGGTCTGAGAGCTAGTGCCGAGGTTAAGATCCTAGCTGGGTTCAACCTCCGGCAGCATGTTCAAGTTTCCTGAGCACTGTCAGGAGTGAGCCCTGAGCACAGCCGGATATAGACCCGTTCAAAAAAAAAAAATAGTTGTGGTATAAAAGGGAGGGGTGATCTGAGTCTGGAGAGTGAAGCACGACACACAACCGCATCCAAAAGCATCCAAAACACTTCTCTGTGGGAAAGAAACAAGTAACCACACTCTCCCATCTGTCTCTTCCCTTGCTCGGTTCATGCTTGAGTTTATAACTTTGGGCTTTTTGCCATCCCCACCGACCCATGGTAAGAAGTCAAGAAAAAAGTGCTTCTTTTGTTTCTGTATTTTAAAACAAAATTTCAGGGACACCAGAGTTCACCCCTGATTCCCACACAATCCTGTCTTTTTTAAAAAAAATTATTTATGTTTTATTTTAATTTTTTTAGTATTTGGGTCACACCCCGCAATGCACAGGGGTTACTGACTCTGCACTCGGGAATTACTCCTGGCAGTGCTCGAGGGACCATATGGGGTGCTGGGAATCGAACCCAGGTTGGCTGCATGCAAGGCAAACGCCCTCCCCGCTGTGCTATGACTCCAGGCCCCACAATCCTGCCGTTACGGCCTCGTCTGAGAATGATTCACAGGAGCAACCACCTCCCTTCCCAGACCAGACTGGGCAAAGCCCACACAGGAGGAAGGACACGCACAGAGTTCGGCAGACTTTCCGTGTCAGTTAGTACTGATTGTATCTTGCTCCCTTTTGCGAAAGAAAGAGCGCCACGGCTTCCTCCTGCCCGGGGAAAGCCTTCGAAGGGCAGGTCTGATTTCTCAGGGTCCCCTGCTGGAACCCCGGCAGTTCATACAACAGAAATTCATGAACATAGACCTGATCAATACATGTCTTTGCTATGACTACAGTCCTGAGCTGTAGGTTTCAGTGAACGGGTGGTCAAAGGAATGCAAGTCTGCTTCCTGAGACTTGGGAAGTTGGCTAAAAATGCTACATCATGTTACATGCGTGTTACATCATGCACAAATGAAAGGATAAAAGACACAAATCAGATGACCTTACTCACCAGTGGCTGGTAAGAAAGAGAACAAGGGAACAGACAGTCCCAACCCTGGCTCACCACACGGGGCCCCGGATGCCGGCCCCAGATCACCAAGCAGGTGGTGTGAGGGGGAGAGAGACTAGAATAACCCAAGGATGCGGGGTGTGCAGCCTCCGGGCAGCACCTTTGTCCTGAAGGGCCGTAGACGTTAGCATGATCGAGCCCAGGTCACCTGAACTGCAATGCATTAAGTTTTGGCTTTTATAGAAAGTTGACATAATTCCGTCATTTTTTTTTTTGCGGGGTCGGGGGGGAGGCTTTGGGCCACAGGCGGTGGTGCTCGGGGCTAACTCCTGGATCTACACTCAGGGATTACTCCTGGCAAGGTTTGGGGGACCATATGTGGTGCCAGGGTCGGCAACGGGAAAGGCAAAAGCCCTTCCCCGGTCGTCACTTTTTAACTCAGAATAGTCTAATTATGTTGTCACTGAATTTTGGGTTGCGTCCAGCGGTGCTCAGGGACTGCTCCCAGCCCAGTACTCAGGAGTGACCCCTGGCGGTGCTCAGAAGACCGTTTGTGGTGCTGAAGATTTTAACCTGGGTCAAGGCCAATACAACCGCATTTACGGCCTTTCGCCCCTCCCCTTGCCTCCGGTGCACTAGCAATCCCCCTCCCCCTCCCCCGTCACCCCCCCACCCCCGGCGGTTCTCAGGGCTGTGCTCGGGGAACACTCCTGGCTGTGCTTGGGGTACCCCGTGGGTGCTGGGCTCAAACCTGGCAGCGCTGCGGGCGGGGCAAGAGCCTGAACACCTGGACTGCCAACGCCTCCTCCCCTTGCCGCACCCCGCCCCCAGACAGTGCCTGCCCTCTCCGGCCCATCCCGCGCTCAGGGCCCCCCTTACAGGTGCGCCTGGAGAGGCAGGCAGGTGTGCGTGTGAGTGTGTGTGTGTGTGTGTGTGTGTGTGTGTGTGTGTGCCCGTCCAGCAGCCCCAAACCCGCGCTGTCCCAGGGCGAAGCGGAGACCCGCGGCCCCGCCGCCCCCTGGCCCCCCGCGCCGGCCCCTCCCGCGCCACTCAGGGCCCTGGAACGTGGCGGGTGTCCACGGCCCGGCGCTGACTCATTCCCGGGCCGGCCGCGATTGGGCGCCAAGGCCGATAAGCGGCCCCATAAAGGCGCGCGGGGCGCCGCGGGCGGGCTCGGGACTGGCCCGTCCAGCGAGCGAGCGCGCCCCGGGCGGGCCATGGGCCCCCGCAGCTCCAAGGGCCCCGAGGCGCGCCAGGCGCGGGTGCTGCTGTTGGGGCTGGACCTGGCGGGCAAGTCGGCGCTGCTGTACCGGCTGGCGCGGGCGCAGCGCGCGGCCACGCTGCCCACCGTGGGCTTCAACGTGGAGACGCTGGAGTGGGCCGGCGGCCTGCAGCTGACCCTGTGGGACGTGGGCGGCCAGGAGAAGATGCGGCGCGCCTGGGACTGCTTCTGCGAGGGCGCAGACGGGCTGCTCTACGTGGTGGACTGCGCTGACCCGCAGCGCCTGGACGCGTCGCGGCGCGCCCTGGAGAGCGTCCTGCAGAGCGAGCACCTCCGCCACGTGCCCCTGGTGCTGCTGGCCAACAAGCAGGACGTGCCCGGCGCGCTGGGCGCCGAGGACATCACCCGCCGCTTCCGCGTGCACAAGCTGTGCGCCGACCGCAGCTGGTACGTGCAGCCCTGCAGCGCCGTCACCGGGGACGGGCTGGCCCAGGGCCTGCAGAAGCTGGTGGCCTTCGTGAAGAGCCGCCGGAAGGCCCGCGGCGCGCTCGCCTTCTTCAGGCCCACCTGAGGGGCCCCGGGGAGCGGGGAGAGAGGCGGGACGTGGCCTGGGCCCAGGTCCCCGCGGCGCCAGGTCACCGGGACCCAGCGTGGCCGCCCTGGTACCGCCCAACGCATCACTCCGGGGCAGGCGCTCGGCGAGCAACGTGGACACAACTCAGAGGAAACCTTGGCCGCCGGGTGTGGGGTTCGTGACTCGGCAGAACCATCCCTGGGAACACACCTGGGGCCTTTTCAATCATGATCAGCTGCTGCTGCTGCTCTGGCACTCCCGGCGGTGCCCAGTGCGGACTCCTGGCTCTGTGCTCAGGCGTCACCGTGGAAGGGACTCAGGGGGTGACCCTGTGGGGTTCTGGCTGCGTCCAAGGCGAGCGCCCACCCGCAGGCTTCCTCTTTCTCCTGCCTCTACACAATGTGCTCTGACCCCAGCACGAACACCGCGTGACGCACTGCCGGCACAGAGAGGGGACTCTTTGGTGTCCGCCCTGGCTCCTGGGCCGGCTGTGAGGTGTGAGAAAGGACCTTTCATTTGGGGGGAGGAGGAGGTTTGCATGTCATGTTTTGGAAATCCTTGGATAAGGTTTTTCTTCTGGATTTCAGCCAGCTGTTTAATAAAAAAAAAAAAACAAAACCCTCCTGCCCCGCTGAGTCAGAGCGTGGACTCCGGCCTTGGCTCCCCAGCGCTGCCTTTGCTCTCCTCCCGGGAGGCAGATGTTTGCAGCCCGAGTCTCTGAGGAACTGGGAGATTAGTTTAAGAAAAACAATCATTTCTTTTTGGTCTGGGGCTGCGCCTGGTGGTTTGCTCAGGGCGGGGACTGGGCTGCCCTTGTCTGGGCAGGTGCATGGGCTGTGCCGCCCCAGGGGAGAGTTTTAGTCCAGTGGTAGCTGCTCTTCCGTTCAGCAGAACGTGGTGCGTGGGGTGCATGGGGAAGGGTCCGTCCCAGATGGCAAACGAGTCCGGCTCTGGGACTCGGGCGCAGTCTGCAGGAGGTGACTCCCAGAGGCCCCCACGCCTGGGGACCCGTGAAGGAGAAGGTTTGTCTCTGGGGTTTCCTGCCACTGCGGCTCTGCGGAAACCCTAGGGTGTCGGGAGGAGGAAGTGAGGTAGAATGGAGTGAGTCGAGGGGGTTCCCCTGACACTTAGAACTCCCCAGGACACCCCGAGGCCTGATCCTCGAATACAACATCCCCCCGACCCCCCCCAGCAAAACTCATCTAGCGTAGACACCACCTCATGCCCCCTGCAGCTCCTCGGAGGCCATTCTCGGGGGCACGGAGTCCCCTAGGGGACAGCCACCAAGGACACGGCTGCTGATGGGTGCCATACTTCCCTCACCGTAGGATAACAGAGCCACAAGGAGCTTAGGTTTGTCGGTCACATCCATCAAAGTGCTCCTGAGTCACTCCCATTCCTTTGTCTATCTGTAACCACTTCTCTCTGCTCTCTTCCCCAACCCGTTAATCAGCTCTTCCCCCTAATCAGACTGTTAATTTGTAAGGTCAGATCTTTCTAGGACACTGAACTTGTAAGTTAATATTGCCTTTCTCCTCTCATGTCTTTTGAATAGTTCATTATTTTTTTTAAGTTGATTACTATTATTATTTTTTTGTTTGGCTTTTTGGGTCACACCTGGCGATGCACAGGGGTCACTCCTGGCTCTGCACTCAGGAATTAACTCCTGGCAGTGCTCAGGGGACCATATGGGATGCTGGGGATCGAACCCAGGTCCACCGAGTGCAAGGCAAACGCCCTACCCGCTGTGCTATCACTCCAGCCCCCTTGAATAATTTACTTTAAAGTAATGTCCTTTTTTTGGTATAGAAACAAGAAGACAATATTATGTTTTTGTAACTTGGGATTTATTGGCTTTGAATATTATTTATTCCCAGGCATCTGCTTTCTTGACTTAAGCCTCAGTTGCCCTTAGTTCCTAGCACCCCAAAAGCAGGGGCCTGACGAGGGACTGAAGGGACCCAGAGCAAGCTCTGAGCTACCCTGGCATTGAAATGGGCCAGGCCAAAATGCCACGATTCTTAACTATAAGTTAAGAGCTTGATCATGGACAAATGCTGTCCTGATCCAAAAGTAACAATGAGACTAGGACCCTGCTAGGGATAGGAAAGACTAATCTGACCTAGCACTGTAGTCTGAGATCAAGATGACCCTACGAGAGCAATTCTATAAGCTTAATGCATCTCTTACTGTGTCCATATAAAATGATTAATATTGTAAATGCTTATATGTTTGCTGAACAAGAGGAGAAACACACCCATGGGATTCCGCCCTTGGGTAGGTCTGGCTGGAAGAGAATCTGTCCTGGAAGCAGCATCCCCTGAGGGAAAGAACTTTACCCCTATTGATTGTGACCACACCTGTGTGTAAGCCCAACCCTTCATGCTGGGGGGTTTAGTGAGGCCGTAAGAGTGGGGCTGGGGTTATTTTTCCAGATCAAGGGCTGGGAGAGAAGCAGAGACAGAGAGAGAGAGACGGAGTGAATGGGGATGAGAATGGAATAAACGGCAACTGATCAATCAACCGGCTTGGCCCTCGTTTCCTCCTCCGTCTGCCCCATGGCCCGAGTTGCTCAGGCTGGGCGACCGGCCTGGGACTGACCCCCTGAACCCAGGCCAATGTTTTTCACACCTCACGGCCTCCAGCCAGCAGGGAACTGAGGGTCACTTCCATGTGACAAGGTGGGGACAGTTTTGTTTGTTCGGGGGCCACACCTGGTGTGGTCCGGGTTTATCCTGGCTCTGTGCTCAGGGAGCACTCCTGGGTGCTGGGGAGGGAGCTGGACCGCGGGTGGCTGCCCAGGAGCAAGTGTCCCCCATCCTGCCTCTCCCGCTCCGTGGTGGGGAGTCCCAGGAGGCGGCAGCTGATGGATGGTTGAGGTGAGCCGGTTTGTGCTCAGCACTTTCGTCCTCAGTGACGCTCATTTGACGTTCCCAACTGTCCCAAGCTGGGGGGGGGGGGAGAGGGAGTTATCTCAATGTTAAGAGTAAACAAAAACCTCAACTATTAAAAAAATCATTGATTCCTTTTTGTTTGTGGTACAGGGTGCTGGGGCCTGGGCCCCTGTTGCGGGGGGCACACGCCTGACCACCCAGACCCGGCCCGGCCCGCTCTCTGGGACGGAAGCCGAGGTGCAGAGCCAAGAATCCGGCTCCTCCCGGCCTGTGGGGTCGGCTGCTGTGACCCGTTCTGAGTGAGAATGGTAGTGTGTCTCCTCTCTCGTGACCCGCAACACGCGGCTGGGAATAAGTTAGGGCTATGGTAGAAGCAAGACCCGCCACATGACCCGGGAATCTTACTTCCGGGTCAGTGTCCAGAGGAAACGAGGTTCCTGTTTCTCAGCGGTACCTGCACCCCATGTTCGCCGCAGCGTGACTCACGAAGGCCCAGACATGGGGCCAGGCTGGCTGGTGCCGGGCAGATGGACCAAGCGATGGACGACGGCCGAGAGCAGGAAACGTCAGTTTGCCTGTATGGGGACATTCAGCCTGAGTGAAAAGGCCCGGGAAGGACAAGCAAGGCTCTTGCTTATCTGTGGAATCTAAAACTTCCACAGGGAGAGGAGGTGGACCAGTGGGTGCCAGGGGCCGGGGTGCAGGAGGTGGGGAGAGATGGCCAAAGGCCACCACGTTCTGTCTCAGGTGCTGCTGAGCACGGGTGACAGTGCTGTTGGGGAGTAGGGGAAAATGTAATAAGGAAATAGTTAAAAATATGTGTTCAGGGGGCTGGAGTGATAGCATAGTGGGTAGGGCATTTGCCTTGCACACAGCTGACTCGGGTTCGATTCCCAGCATCCCATATGGTCCCCTGAGCACCACAAGGGGGTAATTCCTGAGTGCAGAGCCAGTAGTGACCCCTGTGCATCTCCAGGTGTGACCCAAAAAGCAAAAAAAAAAAAAAGTGTTCATTTCGGGGGGTGGGGTGGGTCATACCCAGCAGTGCTCAGGGATTACTTCTGACTTTGTGCTCAGTGATCACTTCTGACAGTGCTTGGGGGACCATACTGGGTGCCGGGGGTCACACGTGCCAGGCCAGTGCCTTAACCCAGTGTGCCACCTCTCCAGTTCCCTAGGAGAGCAACCCCACGCATTCCCGGCAAGGAGGAAGACTGGAACATGTGAGGTGATGAAGTTCACGGGCTCTCGTGGGCATTCTCGCACAAAGCGCATGCAGGGCAGACCGTCACTCTGTACACGGGGACGCACCGTGTTGGTGACGGACAGAGTCACGATCCCCTTGTCAATCATTACCCAATAAAGTGAGGGCCAAAAGGAATGTGCTCGGCTCAAACGTTTGATGTCAGTAGACAGGTGGCAGGGGCGTGTCCCGGGAACTAGTAAAATGCAAGAAGTTGCTTCATCCTGAAGAAGCCGGGAGGCACGGAGAGCACAGCTCTGCGCGTCTGCCTGCCGCAGGGCCCCTGGGAAGGGGCTGGGAAAGTGGACTCTGAGCTGGGGAACGGCTGGGGCAGTGACCCAGAGGCACTAACCCAGTCGCAGCTTCAAAGGTACAGGGGCAGGAGCAGCCTTTTGGGATGAAAGGCAAAAAGATCACCGAACCCTTCAGGTTCTCTCACCTGAAGGGGCCTCTCCCTGCTGCCCCCTGGGGCCACCCCAGTAGGCCACCCCACCCTCGCAGTGCTCACGTGTCTTTGCCGCAGTGTCTGATGTGCTTTTTCTTCCCCCCCCCCCTTAGGAGTAGGGAGTTGGTCTATTTCTTTTTGTTTTGGGGCCATGCCTGGCTGTGCTCAGGGCTGACTCCTGGCCCTCCACTCAGAGATCACTCCCGGTGGGGCTTGGGGACTGCCCGGGGCACGTGAGATCAAACCCCGGGTCAGCCACATGCGAGGCAAGCACCCCACAAGCGGTGCTGTCACTTTGCCCTGCAACTTGGCCTTTCTTGTTCGCTGCTGTGTCCTGGGGCAGGAGAGTGTCTTGCAGGGTATGTGCAGGAGGAAGGAATGAACTGAAGCACTCAGTGACGCCCCCTCGGCGGGAGAGGGCCGGTGAAGGCCCCGGAGCCCAAGAAAGGTGGACGCAGAGCCCTGTCCAGATGCATGTGTGTCCACTGGGCGCCAGCTGGGGCTGCAGCAGCAGGATTTGGGGCCAGGATTGGTGGGGAGTCTGCGGCACACGAGTTTGGCTCTCTGGGTTCCAGGTCTACTCAGGAACTGAGACTCCCCAAAGCATGCGCTCGTTATTCCAAACCACGGAGGCCCCGGGTGGCTGCAGAAGGCACAGTTCAGTTTCCCTCCTCAGCGGGGACGCAGCGCTCCGTGTCTCTGTCCTGCCAGGAACCTCTCCTGTCCCGCCCTCTGCCCCGACAACCCCCGTTAGGACCCTCACTCCACAGGGGGAAGGGAGAGAAAGCTGACTTGCCTCATCCTCCAGAAAATGTGAAGGGAGACGGGAATGGACACGGCTGACTTTTCACTTAGATCTACCAGTCGAAACCAACTTACCATAAGCTAGTCCCCCCCTCCCTTCTCCCCCTCCTCCTCCTCTTGCTCTTTCTCTTGCTCTTTCTCACCTACAATCACCCCAACCCTGACACTTCACACCTGCCAGAACTCGAGTGCCTCTCTTCTTAGCATAAATGTTCAATCACAGAACTATTACACATAAAATCTTAAGCAGTCATCGAATATTGTCATCTAATATTGACATCTAATAATGTCATCTAATATTCATAATCAAGTTTCTCTCCAAAATAGAAATTGGGGTTTACTTGAGTCAAGATCTATTGCATTTGGTTATGTCACATTTTAAAAATTCTTCTCTCCTCCTTGCATTTTCTTTTCTCTTTTTCTTTCCTCTTTCTTTCTTCCTTCCTTCATTTCTTTCTTTCTTTCTTTCTTTCTTTCTTTCTTTCTTTCTTTCTTTCTTTCTTTTTCTTTCTTTCTTTCTTTCTTTCTTTCTTTCTTTCTTTCTTTCTTTCTTTCTTTCTTTCTTTCTTTCTTTCTTTTCTTCTTCCTCCTTTGCTTCCTTCTGTCCTTTTCCTTCCTTTCTTCCTTCCTTTTCCTTTCTTTCTTCCTTACTTACTTCCTTTCTTCTTATTTTTTATTTTTAGGAATGAGATGTTTTTGAAGAGTCCAGATCAGGTGATTTTGAGGAAGGTCCCACAGTCTGGGTCTGTTGGGTTGTGTCTGCCTGATTAGATGTAGTCATGCCTTTCAGGAGAACATTCCCCAGGGGCGTGCATCCCAAAGCATCCACTGGGAGGCGCCATGTGCCCGAACCGCGGTAGATGATGTGGCTTGTTCAGGCCGTTATCACCCAGGCTTGATTTCCCAGCGGTAAAAATAAAACCTCCCTCTTCGCTCTCATTAGTTTGACATGATGAATGTGCTGCTTTGAGGCTGTGTGAATATCGTGTCTCGCAAGTCTTTCTCTGTGTCTGAGGAGCCTTTCTTAACCAGCTCTCTCCCTGACGCTGCGGAGTCCTGAGTCTGTGTTTAGGTACCTGGGAGCTGTCATTCTACAGTGAACCTTCTCCTTTCTCCTCTCCTTCTGATCCTCCCTCCGCCGTCCCCGTGGACTGGCCCCTGAATTCAGTGCTCTATTTCCTAGTGCCCCTCACCCTGAAATCCCTCCAGCTTGGCCTGGCGGCTTTTTCTTTTTCAGGATTGCAGGTTTCTCAGACCCCCTCAGACTGATTCCCCCATATACCTGGGCGCGGGAGGAAGGAAACTGTATTTGCGTGATTACTGACTGCAAACACCCATTGCTGTTATGGCCCTTTTTTTTTTTCTTTTTGGGTCACACCTGGCGATGCACAGGGGTTACTCCTGGCTCTGCAGCCAGGAATTACTCCTGGCAGTGCTCGGGGGACCATATGCGATGCTGGGAATTGAACCTGGGTTGGCCGCGTGCAAGGCAAACGCCCTACCCGCTGTGCTACCACTCCAGTCCCAGTCGTGGTCCTTTTTGACGCCCAAACTGCCCCCAAGTTTGCTCAGGAGCACCCCTCACGCCAGCTACTGTGTCCGCAGCTGCTGTCCACGCAGTGCCCTGGGTCTCTGAGCACTTTTGAGGGAGCAGGGAGTACTTGGGCGTCCTGGACTGAATGAAGCATTTCTTCAACAAGCCCCGGTTCCGGTCACTGCAGGGAGAGCGATCACGAGAAGCAGGCAAGGCTCTGAGGGGCACCCACGCCCCAGGGCTGCACTGCTGATGCGACTCAGTAGAAACAACAAGGAAATAGACACGTTTTAAGGCAGTGCCAGTACCTCCAGATCAAGCCCCTCCGGCTTTTAACTTCCCTTCCAAAATCCTTTTTTCAACCTTCCCCTATAAAGAACCCCGGTTTCAGAAAGCACCCAATACATTTACTCTCTTGTGCAGTGCTGTACTAAGCCAATGCTCTCAGAATCTCGGTACCAATCCAATGACAACCTCTCTAATAAGTGCTCCCTCTCTTCTCCTGGAAAGGCGGCAATGTGGCCTTGGAGATGGAGTAAGAGAGCCACAAGCCAGGGAATAGTGGCAGCCTCGAGTGGGGAGAAAAAGCAAGGAAACGGGTCCTCAAGGTAGTTTCCCACGAGGGGTGGGCACTGCCTCCCTGGAAGCAGGGAGAGAAAGGGAGGGCCGAGGATGGGGAACCGGCTGGGAACTGCACGGAAGCAGTTGACACAGAGCTCAAAGGACCCCACACTGTCTCCCTCACCTGCTAGTTAAGGACTCTGTGAGCACTGGAGGTTTGCACGCGACTTCTCACTCACGACTCAAGCCCCCGTGCACGCAGGCAGGAGGAAACCCATTTTCTCTGTCCACTCACACTTCACTGCCCTCCAGGTGCCCAGGAGGGATTCAGCTGACAGGTGGTTATTGATTGCACCTGGGTAAACGCCAACTGAAGGCATGAGTCCGTCTGAGGAGTGAGTCCCTGGGCGTTTGGTGACCATGTGACCGTGGGTGTGGAGAAACAGGCCTGCCCAGCCCGCTGGGTATACGGACTGCCAATCCGGACCCAGGTGAAATCTGGGTGCGCCCCGGGAGCGGGGGGTGCACTGGGCACACCGGCACTTTGCAGGAGCACCCGCCACGGGGGGTTCGGGTCTTTTTGCTCAGTGCACGGCTCCCCGTTGGGCCCAGGCGCCTGGGCCGCGGGTGGACACGAGCCCGGGGCCTGCGCCAGGCTGGCGGCACCCGCGCCTCTGCAGCGAGGCCGCGATTCCCAGGGGCCCGGGCCCATCCCGGCCCTGCCCCTTGCGCCCACCACTCAGGGGGAGTCGCGCGGGTTAAGGGGGCAGCGGGGGCCTCGGGGAACCCCGTGCGTGGCTCAGGGGGTGGCGACGCTGACAGCGAGGGGGCAGGGGCGTCCGGGCGGACAAGTGGCTGGAGAAAGGCGCGTGCACCCTCGGGCAGGTGCTACGAGGCAGAGGCAGTTACGACCCGTTAGTCCAGGAGCTGCGCGGCCAGATGACGTCACGGCCCCACGCACCCCGCCTGCAGTCAGATGACGTCACGGCCCCACACCCCGCCTGCAGTCAGATGACGTCATGGCCCCATGCGCACCCCCGCCTTCAGTCAGATGACGTCATGGCCCCATGCACACCCCCGCCTGCAGTCAGATGACGCCACGCCCCACGCACACACCCATCTGCAAATTGGATGACGTCACGGCCCCACCCCTGCAGTCAGATGACGTCACGGCCCCCACCCCATCTGAGTCTGCAGATGAAGTCACGTGTTCCCCAAGCCCAACCCCCACCCGCCAGGACAGGAAAGTAGGCCCGAGCTTAGTGCCCAGCGCAGCTCCTTGAGCTACCCCTCCTGCCCCCGCGCCCGCCCGGCCTCTGGGGAGGGGGGACGGGGCGTCTGTCCGGCTCCTGGGGTCTGCGCGGACGCCGCCAGGTTTCCCGTAAGCGCTCACCTGTAATTTGAATATCCGCGCGCCAAGTCCCGGCGTGGTCTTTGCCCCTCGGGTGCTCGGGACTCACTCCTGGCTGGGTCAGCGCGGGCAGGGCGCGTGCCTGTCCCCTGCGCCACAGCACTCGGCCCCGAAAGGAGGCGGCGGGCGCCCCGTTCCTGACCTGGGGGCCCTGGGGGCGGGGCGGGCAGCCCTGTCCGGGGGCACTGGGGCGGGCAGCCCTGTCCGGAAGCACCTGGGGGCGGGCAGCCCTGTCCGGCGGGCACCTGGGGGCGGGCAGCCCTGTCCAGGAGCACCTGGGGGCGGGCAGCCCTGTCCCCGGCTCTGCGGGGCCCGGGGCTGGCCAGAGTGCTTGGGAGGTCAGCACTGCACGCGCCCTGCGGATCGCCCACGCACTCTGGCCAGCCCCGGAGCGCCGACGTGACAGGTGACGTTGCACCGAGCGCGAACGCATCCCTCCGCGGCGCCCGCCCGCGATCCCCGCGCCCCCCAGGAACGCGCCCCGCGAGCTGCCAGCTGCGACGTCAGCGAGCGTCACCAACCGTGAGCAGATGAACGTTACTGGACGTCCCGGCGGGAGCAGCTGCCCCGGCTCCGGCCCGAAATGGCCCGGCAGTACCGGGTCCCGGAGCTCGCCGCGCAGGAGCATCCTCATGGTAGGGGCGCCGGCGTCCCTGGTTCCAGCCCTTGGGGGACAAGTTTGTGTTCCCGCAAAATCGGGGTATGCATGGATGGAAGAGAGAACAGCATCCCGTTTAGGACCACCAGGACGGGCAGGGGGCACAGGTGGACTTCAAGGGTGTGGGATGGGGAGATGCCAGCTGTGTGTGCCCCTCACCTGGTGGACCTGCCTCACCCCGGGATACCGTCTTCCTGATGCGTCCTTGCTCAGTCGTGCCCGCTGGGGGATGGGCAGAGTTGCCCTCCAGGCTCAGGCCAGCCTGCGACTCAGAAACCGAAGATTCTCTCATCAGTCTGGGCGCGGTTTCGTGTCCTTGGCCTGCGGGCGGGGTGATGGTTCCCTTCTGTCTCTACCCATCTGCCGGGCAGTCAATCATTGTCCCACCGAGAAGGTGGGGCGATGAGGGGCCGAGAGCTGAGTTCTCAGGGGGGACCCTCCCTCTGCCTGCCGGGCGCGTCCTGGGGTCCAGGGTGCAGCCGGGGCAGTGGGGCCGGGTCATCGCCCAGTGTCTCCTGTCCTCCTGGGGGACCCCTGGGAAGTTCTGGCACCCCGGGAGACAGAGCCTGGAAGATCCGTGTCCCGGAAGCGAGTCCGGGCCGTGGCCCCTGGTGGGTGTTCAGAAACCGGGCCGCACACCCCTCCATCCCTCCAGACCCCGTGACGGGGGCTCCCTCTCCCGCTCCCCTAGGTTGGAAGTTCTTTTACCGCGGCCAGCAAGAGGAGAAAATCCAGCGCTTTTTGATTACAATACAGCGACTGGTGTCAGAGCTCCTGTCTGCGTGGGACGTTCTTGCACCTCTGAGAGTGAGAGGAGAAAAACAAGCCTATTTTCACGGCCGGGAGGTGACAGGGCCTGCCTGCTGTGCCGTCAGGGTGGGGGGTGAATGACCGGGTGTGAGGCAGTGGGGTGGGGTGCCCCCTGTTCTCACCCTGTCCATCCTCACCCTGTGTCCTCTGCAGGTGGCTGGACGGTCTCAGGATAGCGTCTGCTGCCATGCTGCCAGCGTCACCGTGTGCTGGCCCTGGGTGGTGGCGACTCCGACTCCTGCTGGTCACTGAAGGCCGCGCTGCCCCCGGTGCCCCGGCAACCAATGCCTTTTTCTCTGCCCCGAGGTCCTCCCCCATCCTCCCACCCATCCGGAGTCTCTCTCCTGCCAGGTCTGTCTTGGGTCTGAAAGTGTCTGTGGTGCTTTCCCGGCCCAACCCCGGATCTGGGCCCCCAGACGCCAGGCTGGGAGCGGATCCTGTTTTCCAACCAGAGGAATTTTTGTCTCCAAAAACCTCTTCTCAGTTGAACCCACTTTTTTTCCAAGATATCAACCCCTTACCAAATTGGCCGCCATGAATAGTTTTCTTTCATCCAATGTTCTGCTGTTGCTCTATTGAAAGCGCTTACACAGACAGCCCTGGTATGTTGGTGATAATGTCACAGTGATTGCAGGAGGCACGCCTGGCCGGTGGCTCCCAGTGGCAGCCCGCCTCATGCTGAAAGTGCCTCCCCTTACTCCTTGCCACCGTGGATGACAGCCAAGAGTTTCTCTCCCTCTGTGTTTTGGGAGAAGACCTTGCCCCGTGTTTCCATCCAGCCTACTCACATCTCCTTTCCTGCCCCGACTTCTTGGTACTCCTCGACGGAACATCCCAAAGGAATAGAAACTTAGTCACATGTAAAGATTTTTTTTTCCTTCCAAGAGCTTAGTGCAGACTTTGAACTAAAATTAGCAGGGAAAGTTTGCATGTATTCCTGACCCCTCTGGGCCAGCCGTCACCTATCCGGCTGGGAGAAGCAGGCGAGGCCCAGGGTCTGCAGACCCGTGAGAAGCACCTGTATCAGCCGACGGTGTGAGAACAGTCCCAGCTCATGTAACCGTCAACCCATAGCGCCTGTTGCAGCCCTTTGGCTGAGCCCGTGTTGTCAGTAGGATCCTGACTTAATCCACAGGCTAAGAATCCCCAAGACTTCCTGTCCCCTGGCCCCGTCCTTGGCCTGACCCCCGGCCCCACTCAGGTCCCGTTCTGCCCTTTCACTGAGGCTCAAACCCAGATCTGGGCAGTCACCCCTGCTGGCTCTGGCCCCGTGCCGGGCTCTGCAGAGCGTGCTTGGAGCGCAGAATCCGATGGAACAGCGGAGTCGTGGGAGCGGCCGGACCCCAGGTGGACGTGGCTGCTTGGGACCCTGCGGGTCTCCAGGTGGCCTCCCGGTCCATGCTCGACTCTCCCGCCTTGCTGGGTAGCTCCGGGCCGTCCACAGAAAGCAAGGCGGCTGCCACTTACTCACCCAGCACCAGTGGGCTGTGTCGGCGGGGACTGAGTGTGCCACTGAGCGGTGACGCCTCTGGGAAGTTCTCGGGGCGGCCTAGGAGTGGGAATGAGCTGGCCCTGGCACGCGCAGGGCCGCGTCCGAGGACACGGGGCAGGGTCATGGAAGCGCCTAGAGGCAGGAGCAAAGGACCCTCATGCTGTGACTGGAGAATTCTTGAGATACAGGCCCAAGCGCCGTGTGCGCAGAAGTTTGAGGGAACTGAGGAACCCGCCTCCCGCCTTGTTCCTGGGCTGCTCGCAAGGAGGCGCTGCTGCTTTCTGAGAAACCCCAGTCAAGGGAGACACATTTGCCTTCATCGTGGTCGAGATTGCTCATCTGCCTCTGTCCGTGCCGGAGGTTTCCCTGGCTGCCTGCTGGGAGAGCCATGTTGCTGATGCCAAGGGCCTGGGGCCCCTAGGAGAAGGTTTTCTCAGCACAGGTCCTTCTGCCCTGATCCTGGAATCCGTAGGGTCCTTTCCGTGCGACGAGCCTTCGTCTTATTCTAGGTAACCAAGCTGATTCCTGAGTACTTCAGAGCGGGACCTTGGAGCCGGTCCGCCTGTCACTGTGCTCTCGTCTTCGTGTCTTGTGGCATCTGTCTCCATCTCCTGTGGGCAAGGAGCGACAGGGTGCCCGGACACAGACGCCCTCTTCGGAGCCATCGGGGCGTGACTTGGAAACGTCTCACCTGTGGAGCACAGCCCGCCCGGCCCAGCCACACGCTGGAGACGCCCCGTCCGGCTCGGAAGGCCATCTGTGCGAGGCCGGGCAGGAGTAGCCATGGGGGGAGCAGGGTAGGAAGCAGCGGAATCTGTCCCGGACCCCCCAGTCTTGGAGACATTTGCTGCTCTGCTAGTTAAAGCTGGTGATGTGCCGAGAGCCCGTGAGAGCTGGGCAAGGGGAGACAGGGCAGTGCATCTCCCCCACCCCCCACCCCCCCAAATGCAGCTGCCCCAGACACTTGATCATCAGGCCCGAAAGATGAAGCCCTCGTGACTCCCGGGGCCCCTGGCAGAGCCCGGCTCAGCTGGACATGCTCCCGGGCGTGGTCTGGGTGTCCTTTGGAGAACAGTGGCGTCAGGTGAGGGTGTCCTAGAGGATGCGGGTGGCAGGTGGTCCAGGCAGGAGCCCCCTCCATGGGGAGGACGTCGGGGGGGCTCTTTAGAGCCACCCTGATGACTGTGCACAAGACCCCCCTCCCCCGGGTCCCCGAGCCTGTCCTTTGAGGTGCCAGGAGAACCACCTCCCGCCCCCCTCCAGCCGCAAAGGGCCCCCCGTTGCAGTAAGGTATGGTTAGGTGGTCAGAGGCATTGAGATATACACGCGAAAGCACACGGACACGAAAGCACGGGCACGTGGTGGCAGGGCAGGGTGCGCGGCCTGGGACGTCACATTTTAGATGGAAGCTTTTTTTTCTTGGGTCAGGAGATTTGAGCCTCCTCCCCCCCCCCGCCCCGCACCCCCTCCCCACAGGAGCAAGACGAAACCTTATCAAAGAAAGGACAATATCGGTGGGAAAGGGGACGAGGGAGAGGGACTCGCAGTGTGTGTGACCTGGACCCGACACAGCGACCGAGCTTGGGGAGTTTGAGGCTGAGCAGAGCCGTGACCCGGGTGGGCAGGAGCCGAAGGTGGGATGCAGCCCTGCGCCCGCCGACCTCAAGAGCTGGCGAGGCTCAGAGGTGGCGGGAGGGTGGGGGCGGGGGTGTTCTTGCAGTCAAGGTCCCCCCAAGTCTCAGAGCCGAGTTCCCCCAGGGGTCTGAGAGGAAGAGACCGCCGCCCCTTGGAGAGACACCCCCATTCCGGCACCACCCCCGTGTTGGGAGACTCACCCCTGCAATTGGAATCTAAAATGCTGCTCCAGAGTTTACAGGACACTCCCCTGCCCCTCCCCTAGTTGGCCTGCCTGGTGAACATTGCTCCCCTCTCAATAAAGACTCTGGCACGCGTGATGGGTCCCGTGTCCAGGGCGGGGCGTGCTCGGGGTGAGGGGAGGGAGGGGGCGGGGCTTCTGCAGCTTCTCAGGCGCTGGAACCTGTGTCTCTCCCCCACCCCCCAAGCTTTTTCCTCCCCGAGGGACTCTGCGTTGCCCCGCTGTCTCCTGCGGCCGCTTAACCTGGCCTGCGGGAAGTTGCGGGGAGCCCAGCCTTCCCCCCTCAGCGAGCCCCCCACACGTGGAATATTTCTAGCCCTAGCAAGACGTCTGCCCTTCGTCCCTGAAGAGAATCAGAAGAAAGTGTCAGAAGAAAGCGACGCCATCTCAGTGTCTGGGGGTCTTGCAGGAGGCCTGGACGTGGGAGCTCTCGGGGTGGGGACGGCCGTTGCGGGGACAGGGCAAAGGGCCAGCAGAGACACTGCCTCAGAGGGCCGGGGGTGGTGAGGCCCCTTTGGCACAGGACCAGGAAGGTCCCCACTGGACGGGGCCCTGAGAAGTGGTGTCCTTCCCCGGGAGACACTGGACAGCAGTGACCAGGGAAGGACCCTGAGCACGAGGCCACTCTGCCCAGGGGTCCCCAAAGCTGAGAGGAGGGAGGCGATGCCCCCCCCCGAGAGCAGAAATGGGGGGATGTGACCCCTTCTGAGCCACCCTGTGTCCTGCGGGTGCAGGCAGCACGGCGCCCTCCCCTGGGTCCCTGGGATGCAGGTGGCCCTGGTGACCGCCGGCTCCGAGAGAACAAGGCACTGGGAGCCTGAGGCCAGGCCGGGAAGGAGGAGGCAGGTGGGGCAGGGCCTGTGGGCGCCATCACCGTGGCACCCGCCCCGCCCCGTCCCCCTTTGTGACTCCTCAGTGACCTCAGTGACTCCACCGTCAGCAAAGACACCCACAGGGCCCAGCTGCCGCAGACACGCGTTGGCTTCAGTGATGGATCTCGGAGATTATGCCTGTCCCCTGCTTCCCCCACCCCCCAGTCTGACTGGCCGCCCTCTCCCTCCGCTAACATTCTAGAGTCTTCTCGGGCGGACAGTCGGGGCACAGATGCTCCCTGGGGCAGAGCGTGTGGCCTGGTCAACGCGAAGCTGGAGAGCAGAGGTGGACACGGGTGTGTGTGAGGGTCCGGGTGGGGGGTGGGGTGAGAGGCGGTGCCCGTGGGGGGCTGCTTCTGCAGCTGCTCACTCCCGTCTCCCTCATGACCTAACCGTTGTCTACAGCACCTGCCCACGCCTTTCTCGGTGAATTCTTCTGAACACAGACCATTAGAGCAAACCTCTTGCAAGTGGCAATCATCCAAAACGCCACGGAATTCCCACTAACTTACAAAGGAGCTCGCCCCAGCTTAAGGCAGAATATTCCAAAAAAATCAACACCCACAGGCTCCAGAGCTGACCCGGCCTGCCTCACACCCCCTTCCTTGCTCCCAGGTCCTGGAGACGCAGCAATTCTCATGCCCTCTGACCCCTCAGAAATACAAAATATTGAGAGAGGCTACTCTGAACATCTGTATGCTTCCCCCGCGCCCCCCCTCAGGTTTATTTGTACAAACAGCACAGGAGGACCCAGGCTGGAGACAGCCCGGAGATCGCACCGTCCTCCCACGCTCACACCGGCAGACTCCGCCTCTTAGGGAGCCTTGGCAGGGGCCCGGGCACCTTTGAGCTTGAGCTGGTGCTGGAGCTGCAGCCGTTTGGGGCTCACTCTGGGGCTTGGCTTTAGCCTGCATTTGAGCCTTGGCTTTAGCCTTGGTTGGATCCTTGGTTTCAACCTTGGTTTTTGGCCGGCAAAGCCTGAGACCCTTGGCAATGTGGGCACGAGCATTTTCCCAAGCCTGGGGTGAGCACTGTACGCAAGTCGACTGAGCTCGCGACTGTTCTCCTTTGTGATCACGGGCCCGGCCTGCTTGGGCGTCACCAGGCCCTCGATGGCCTTGGCACGGGCACTCACGGCCTTGGCATTGCTGGCCTGCATCTTCCTCAGGCCCTTCTTGTTGTGCTTCTTGGCAAAACGCATGTTCCTTAGGAATTTGGGGTCCACCCCTTTAAGAGACTCATATCGCTGTGACCGAGGTTTCTTAGTGCCATTTCTGTGCCATTTTCAAGGCTGGTTGTGCGTGGTGTGGTTCTTGGACTTGGCCGTGTCTGCACCACGACGGAGGCTCCCCGAGCACTGGAACTGGAAGAGCCATCTGTGTGCTCTTAAGCTGGAAAACCTAGAAAAATGGGTGGACTTTGTGGGGAGGGGGGGCTGGGGGGCAGTGGATCACCCAGTGATGCTTGGGGTTACTCCTGGCTCTGCACTCAGGAATCACTCCTGGTGGTGCCCGGTAACCATGTGGGGTGCTGGGGATCGAACCCAGAGCATCCATATGCCAAACAAGTGCCCTCCCCGCTGCACGAATGCTCCAGCCCTGAACAGATTCTTAGAATCAAGCAATTCCCCCAACAGAATGAGGTGGAATTAAAAAGCCAATCACAAGCAAGGAAATAGAAACAATAATTGAAAATGCCCCCAAGAACCCATCTCAGCAGATGGGTTCACTGGTGAGATCTGCCAAGCTTCCGAAGACTTACTCCCTATTCTCCTCAAGCTCTCCCAAAACACTGAAAAAACAGGAATCCTTCCTAACAGTTTCCAAGCAGGCAATGCTACACTTAGTACCCAAAGCAGACAGAGATGCTACTATAAAAGAAATTTCATGGGGCTGGAGCAATAGCACAGCGGGTAAGGAGTTTGCCTTGCATGCGGCCGACCCGGGTTCGAATCCCAGCATCCCATATGGTCCCCTGAGCACCACCAGGAGTCATTCCTGAGTGCAGAGCCAGGAGTAACCCCTGTGCATTGCCGGGTGTGATCAAAAAAGAAAAAAAAATTCAGACCAATTTCCCTTAACACATCAAAGCAAAACTCCTCAGGAAAATCTTAGTAGAATACAACAGCACATTGAAAGGATCATATGCCACAATCAAGTGAGATTTATTCCAGGGATGCAAGGATGATTCATACACAATTCATGCAATGCACCATATGGACAGATGGAAAGATACAACTCATATCATCCTATCAGTGGTGCAGAGAAAGCTTTCAATAAAATCCAACAACTGTTTATAACTAAAAACCCAACACAGAAGGAGCCTTACTCAAGATGGTAATCTGCAACAAACCCACAGCCAGGATCACTCTCTATGATGACAAAGAATTTCCCCTGAGATCAGACACAAGGCAAGGATGCCTGCTGCCTCCACTTTCATTCATTGTGGTATTGGCAATCCTACCTAAAGCAATTGAGCAAGAAAAAGACACGAAAATGATCCAAATAAGAAAAGAAAAAGTCAAATTGTCACCACTTTCAGGTGACTTGATAACATAAAAAAGCATCAAGTGCCTAGGAATAAATTTAATAAAAAATGTGAAAGATCTAGAGTTGAAAAATGTGTCACTCATAGAAGAAAGAGAAAAGACCTCAGGAAATGGAGAGTGTTCATGGATTGGGAGAAACAACCTGATCAAAATGATCATCCTCCCTACAGAGTTATATGATTCAATTCCATTTTCACCAAAATTTTGATGACATTCAAGAACTTAGAGTGACCACTATACAAATAAAGTTTGTATGGAATCATCAAACAACCAAATAGCTAAAATCATTCTGAGATATAAAACATTTGGGTGTATCACATAGCTGACTTGAAACTCTACTATGATATAATAATAATGAGAACAGAATGACACTGAAATCAAGACAGATAGTCCAACAAATTCAGAATTGAGAACCCAAGGACAAGGCCTTGCTTCTCTGGTCAGCTAATTTATGACAGAGAATCTGGAGTAAGAACAAACAGTTTGGGGAAAACTGGATAACAAAATGCAGAAAAAAGAAGGTGGATTTGTTTTTCACACCTTTCACATGTTGATTCAAAGTGCATCAAGGACTTTGAGGTTACATCAGAATCCATAAAATACATTAAGGAAAACATAGGCAGAACTCTTCAGGATTTGGACCTCAAAGATGATTTCACTGACATTATTTAATTGGCAAACAAAGATAAACATATGGGACTATATCAAATTTCAACAATTCTGTAATAGTAAAAGAAACACAAGCCACACAGCTCAGATACACTACTCAATGGAGAATTTATTTGCATACAATACATTGGTTAAGGAGTTAGTATCCAAGATTTGCAAAGAACTCACAAAGATCAAAACCGGAAAATCCAATTACCCCATTTGAAAAACAGGGAAGGGAAATCAACAAAAAATTGAAGACGGGGAGCGATAGCACAGTGGGTAGGGCGTTCGCCTTGCACGAGGCCAACCTGGGATAAATCCCCGGCATCCCATATGGTCCCCCAAGCACCGCCAGGAGTAATTCCTGAGTGCAAAGCCAGGAGTAACCCCTGTGCATCGCTAGGTGTACCCAAAAAGCAAAAAACAAACAAACAAACAAACAAAAAAAACAACTTGAAGACACATGGGGTCTTCTCAGAGCGGGGCCTGGCAGATTGCCCTTTCTGCCCGAAGCCACACCTGATACCCTCCAGAAATGGCCCAGTTGCACAACTGGACCACATCAAGCTGCCACGCCCAAATCGTTTCAGCCCCCATGGCATACGTGGCTGCACAACATCTCCAAATTTCACAGTAGGACGGTGGCAAATCTGATGAAAAAATTGCAAAGCCCACCAAGCTCGTGAGAGAAAATCAGTAACACAGACGACTCAGCCAGCAGCACCCAGCCCAGGAGATAAGGGCTTCAGCACCCAGCCCAGGAGATCCTCAGACAACGGCTTCAGCCACATCATCGTGAAATAGAGCAGTTAAGACAAATCGACTTTCATGGATCTAAGTTTTGATAATTCCATTTGCCTTTGTGTTATAACAAATGAAGTAGACTTGTGCCTGCAAAGAGGGTGGGCTGGGGTGGTGAGTGGGAAACTGGTGACACTAGGGGAGGGCCGGCTACACTGGTGGTGGGATTGGGGCCAGAACATTGAATGCCCGAAACAATTGTATTGTAAACAACTTGGCAAATCACCATATTATAATTTTTTTTAATTTATTCTCTTTTGGGTTTTTTTTTTTTTTGGTCACACTTGGCGATGCACAGGGGTTACTCCCGGCTCTGCACTCACGAATTACTCCTGGCGGTGCTCAGGGGACCATATGGGATGCTGGGATTTGAACCCGGGTCGGCCACGTGCAAGGCAAACGCTCTACCCGCTGTGCTATCACTCCAGCCCCTGTAATTTTTTTAAAATGTGCCTGCGCTGGGATTCACTAAGTCAATGATGGTTGGAGGGATCATTCGGGAGGGGAGATGTGTGCTGAAAGTAGGTAAAGGACCAAGCGTGATAGACTCTCAGTATCTGTACTGCAAACCATAATGCCCCAAAGTAGAGAGAGTATGGGAGAATTGTCTGCCAGGGAGGCAGGGGGAGGGTTGGGATGGGGGGGTGGCATACTGGGACATTGGTGGTGGAGAATGTGCACGGGTGGAGGGATGGGTGTTCGAGTCTTGTATGACTGAAACTCAAACATGAGAGCTTGTAACTATCTCACGGTGATTCAGTTTAAAAAAGTACCATTAAAAAAAATAAATGTGCCTGCTAAGGCGGTGGGCAGAGGTGGGTGGAGGAAGCCAGGGACACTGGTGGAGAAACACTGACTTGGGGCACTGTGTCTGAAACTGTATTCTCAATAGCCTTGTATGTCATGACACTGAAAGTTAAAAAACAATAACAAGGGAAGCTCGAAGTGATACTTAAAGAAACAGAGAGCAATGGGGCTATCAAGAAGCAATGCTGCAGGGGCTGGAGCAATAGCACAGCGTGTAGGGCGTTTGCCTTGCACGTGGCCAATCCGGGTTCAATTCCCAGCATCCCATATGGTCCCCTGAGCACCGCCAGGAGTCATTCCTGAGTGCAGAGCCAGGAGTAATCCCTGTGCATCGCCGGGTGTGACCCAAAAAGAAAAAAAAAAAAAAAAAGAAGAAGCAATGCTGCAGACATTCCGGTTCCAGGAAGGGCGGTGCTAACAGCGGATTCTGTTCCTGTTCTCTCCCTGGGAACTTGCCCGGGTGTTCCTGATCTCACGGTGGGGGTTGTCTGCGGGCCGTGCCCTGACTCAGAGGGCCAAGGAGGACAAGAATCCGAGCACTTTGGCTTAATTTGCTTACACTGAAGATAACAGGCTGAGAGTTTGGACTTTTCTTTAAAACAAAAGAAAAAAGGAAGACACATATTTTCACATATATATATGAAAGCTCACATCACTCAACCTTTAACAACATGTTAGTGATATCCCAAAGAATCTCTTAATTATCCCTGCTAAAATAGAACTATCTTCACACTGTTTCCTCTATGGATACTTTTTTTGTAGCATTTTTGGTGGTTTTTCATAACAGACAATACAAAATATATTATTTTGTTTGTGCTTTGGGACAGGGATTGGGGCTTGGGATGGAAACATCCCAAATTTGGTGGTGGGAAGGTATAATGGTGGTGGGATTGGTGTTTGAAAATTAAATGTAATCAAATATTGTGACCTACCTTATAAAATAAAAAAATAAAAATAAAAGAGAAGAGCCATAGCTTTGAAGTGCCCTCAAGAAATGGTTGGTCAGTTTCATCAATGGCTGATAAATAGCAGTGCTCCTACATTATTAAAAAAAAATTATTGGTGTGTCTTAAAGGAACAGGGCCCATCATTGTCACACTTTGTGTATCCTGTCCCCTTTGTGACCAGGCTCGAGGGCTCCGGTATTCAGGAGGCTGGTCCCTGCTCCTGGCTGGCCAGGCGGGCCCTTAGATAAGGTGGACAGAGGCACCATTTGGGACTAGCCGAGTGTCATCCTGCCATTTGCAGCGGGGACACCTGTTGGCCTTCAGTCCTCAGCTCCCCTGGGCACCCCCTCAAGGCACTCGACTCCCAGGGCTCTGACTCCCCCCAGAGGGTGAGTCCATCAGTACCCCCTTGTGCGGGGATTCAGCAGTGAAAGGGGCAGGGGGCAGCAGCGGGCAGGCAGCCCGGCGCGCTCACCAGTGCTGCAGCTGACCCGGCTGAGTGGGCAGCCGGGCGCTGAGCCAGAGAGCTCCACACCCCGTGGACCTCACAAGCCAGCGGGCAGCCGATGGCCCCATGCTCCCATCGCGGCCACTGGAAAGGGGCGTCAGGTGACGGTCACTCCCGACTGCTCACGGATCCTTCGGACTGGCGCTCACTAAGGAGTCCAAGGGACCAGCCTCCCGCCCACCTTTTATTCATCTATTTGCGTGCCAAGGCCTCCTGTGCCTGGAACCTGCAGGAACCATAAGGGGGGCAGGAGGGCGTGGCCAGGGGAGGCGGCCGCGGGCAGTCGGGCCTTCCCGGACCCCTGATCCCCACAGGCCGCACCCCCTGGCCGTGTTCTCGCGGGGTGCGGGGCTGGCACCGGCTCCCGGTCCCCGCGCGCACAGCCCAGAGCATCCCCCCATCTACCCCTGGCCTGGCCACGGGGCACGGCGGTCTCGGGGCGGCTCTGCCAGCTGGCCTTGGCGGGCACGCGCAGGGCCGGACGTTACGCCCCGGACGTTACGGACCCACCAACCGTGACCGGCCCCGCGGCGTGCTGGGCGCTGCTGGAGTGCTCGCCGCGCCCGGCCGGCCGTTGGGTTCTAACTGGTCCGACCCGAAGTACGGACCTGGCCCGGCTCCTGTCTGCGAGAGAGCCGCTCTCGGCTGCAGCCTGTTAGCTTGAGTGTGTGGAGCGCCCGGGGCCCAGCAGTGACCGGTACAGTGACTCACGAGGGTCTCCAGCTCCCCGCGTCCTACTCGGGGCAGGGGGCTGCGGGCAGTGGGGTCCAAAGGGGTCTCTGCAGCGGGCGCCTGGCAGAGCCCGGAGTGGGTACCTGCCTTAGCGGCCCAGGGCTCTCGCAGACATCCGTGTCCCGACCCCCCAGGCTGACCCCCCAGAGAGCTGTGGTCTCTGGAAAGGTCTTTCTCGAAGGTGTGGTGGGTTTTGGGTGCAGAGATCACTTATTTTGCTTCTGTTTTAGGCCTTGTGTGCACAGTGCTGCAACGAATATGTTCAAGTTTTCATCTGAATATCTTTTTTTTTTTTTTTTTACTTCTTTCTTTGTCTGCTTTTTTTTTTTTTTCGGGAAGGGGGTGCTCAGGGGTTACTCCTGGCTCCTCATTCAGGGATTACTCCTGGCGGGCATAGGGGACTGTAAGGGATGCCCAGCCTAGCCTGGGGCCGCCCAGGGCAAGGCCAGCTGGTGGTGAGAAGAGCCGAAACATCACACAACTCCTCTCATCAGGAGTAGAGCACGCCTCTCCACCTCTCCAACATGGGCTTGGTTAAAAAAAAAAAAAAAAAAAAAAATATATATATATATATATATATATATATATATATATATATATATATATATATCTTAGCAAATGTTACACCGGGAAAGGCTTAACGCATCTGCTCAAGTGCAGCCCTACCCTCTGTTCTCTCACTGGTCCCTTAAAAATTTTTTTTGGGGTGGTGGCAGCCACACCTGGCAGTGCTCAGGACTTACTCCTGGCTCTGCACTCAGGAGTTACTCCCGGTGATGCTCAGGGGACCATGTGATGTGCCAGGGAGGGATCCCAGATCTGCCGTGTGCAGGGCAAGTGCCCTCCCCTCTGCGCTCTCTCTCTCTGGCCCGCTTTTTGAGGTCTCTGGACTATGTACTTAGCAGGGAACATCTGGAATGAACGTTTGCTCGATCTCTGCTTAACTCTTGGAAGAAATGCTGGTACATTTTACATAGGTGGCACCATGTTACATTTCTGCCAGCGATATTCCAGGGTCTCCGTCGAGCAATAGCCTTGCCCAGATGGGTCCTGTGAAACTTTCCTGACAGCCATTCCATGCCATCCCCGCCTTCAAACCATCAAAGGCTACAATCCTTGTTCTGGGCAAGGACTTTAGGAGCTTGAGGAAAGAAAAGAAATAGGTGGTGACTAAATGCTAGAAGAAATTTTGTGGGGATCTTACTGGCCCCTAAACAGCCTGAGGGGACGGGGCAGTGACCCTTCTGTTCCTTCCAGAGGCCGGAAGCTCTTGCCTGAGGGGTGAGGGCGTGGCCCAGGGAATCCCTCGACTTTTCATAACTGAAACAGATTAGCCAGTGCCGCATCAGTTTTGGAGACTTGGTGTTTTGTCTGTTTTTGTTTGTTTTCTCATTCGGGAACATACCCTGCAGTGCTTAGGGCATGTTCCCCCCCACATGCAGATAGACACGTGTCAGGATGTCCCTGAGCCTTCTCTCCAGCCAGGCCTTGAGGCAGCAGTAACTCCAGTGAGTTAATCACCTACAAGAGCTGAGCGTTGAACGTGGGATGTCGGTGAAGATGGAGAAGGCGTAACATTGACGCCCACCTGGCGTCAGTGTTAGTGCTGCAGACACACGGATAAAAAGAGTCCCAGGTGTCCTCAGGGCTGAAAGAACTGAGCGCCTTGCACACTCGGTTCCTTGAATGAAGCACCCGCTAAAAGGCAACAGAGGCTGAGACTCGAGAGCTGTGTGTGTCTTAAAGTTTCTGGAAAAAGGATTTCTCATCAATGACTCCCCCTGGATTAGGCTTCCCTATGCTCCCAGTATCACGGCAGCCGGGCCTTTGCGAGCGGGCAGTGGGGTCAGTTTGTTGGGCTGGTGCGGCCTCCCTTTGGTTGCCAGCTTTCTCCAGTATAAAGCGGTTTTTGTTGGTTTGTTTCTTTGTGGGTTTTTTTTTCTTTTGGGGTCACATCTGGCAACGCACAGGGGTACTCCTGGCTCTGCACTCAGGAATTACTTCTGGTGGCGCTCAGGGGACCATATGGGATGCTGGGAATTGAACCTTGCTGGGAATTGAGCCGGTGTTGGCAGTGTGCAAGGCAAACACCCTTCCCTGCTGTGCTATTGCTCCAGGCCCTGTTTGTTTGTGTTTTACTGTTACCAAAGGATTCCCTGGGAGAGATGTGGTAAATCCCCCAGCTTTCACCTGGAAACACTGTATCTTCTCCCTTTCTCTCCTTCCCGTGTTCCTTGAAGGTCTTCCTCTTCTGCCATGTGTGAAACTGGCTTTTGCGCCAAATTACAGATCATTGCTTGATGCTGTCAGTTTACGTTTTACTCCGATGTTGTATCACAGGGCCTGCAGTGGTTGGTATCTTGTATTTTCAGAAAACAAAACAAGAATGATATGTGTTTAGAAATCTTAAAATTCTGTAGCGGGGCTTTCTTTACGTGTACCCCACCTTTGCTGTGGTAGTGGCTAGGCCTAGAAAGGTAATGGCCCAGTCCTGTCTACATCTTGAAATCAGACATCCGGTCTGGCTTTGCCTTTGGGCTGTCTGGAAGTGGAGCTGAGCATATGAAAAGGGCTTTAGAGGAATAACCGGCTCAACACCCTCCAATGCCTCTGTTATCCATTGCCTCCCTTTAGGGCTGGGAATGGTGACAGTCCCATCAAGAGCCACATCTCACGTCATCGCCCACAGGGTCTTCTGTGCCCGTAAACTGAGCCTGGCTGCCTTGGTCCAGGGGTGGGAGGCGCCGGGTGGGTGGGGATGAGTGGGACAGCCGACACAGGTGGGGGCCCAAAGTGGAAGAAGGAAGTTGGAAACTCTGATTTGCAGTTACTGTTCGGGGAGCCTTGGATGGCTTCCGTGGGGGCTGTGGAGGGGGATGTCCTCCTCCACTCTGCGCATGCTCCTTCAAGGCGTGGCTCCTGCTCTACTGACGTTTGCTTCCTCCACAGCGACAGCCCCGCCTTGCTCGGAGAGGAACTTCAAGGTCTGACTGATCTTGGTTCTCAGGAGAGTCTGACGCAGGAGCACAGGAGAAGCCAGTGTGTGAGTTTCTCCTGCATTTGCCATTGCCTCTTGGAGTCCTTGAGGCAGGTGGCACAGCCCTGGGTGGGGGGCAAGCCTGGCCCCTCATTCCTCCCGAGATGGCCTGAGCCTTGACCCTTTGGTCTCACAAGTTCACTGCTGGATCAGAAAGTATCCCCTGGAATTTGGGCAGATTGTGGACTCAGGGATCTGTATCCGCGGACCCATGTGTAGAAATACCCTCTATCACTGGAGAATGTACTCTTTTTTTTTTTCCCTTTTTGGGTCAGCCCAGCAATGCTCAGGGGTTATTACTTCTGGCTCTGCACTCAGGAATTACACCTGGCGGTGCTGGTGGACCATCTGGGTTGCCGGGGACTGAACCTGGCAAACACCACAGCCGCTGTACTTGCTCGGGCCCCCGAGTGTACTCTTGACTATATAGCATGCTATTTTTCTGTCCACCTCCTAATGGAAGCTTGTTTTGAATAATATGAATTACTTGACTATGAATAATAGTTTTTTCAACATTTGTTGTTTTTATGTGTGGGGGGGCATATATTTTACTTTCTCTGGAGCACATACCTAGAAGTGCAATTCTGGATCTTTCTGGTTTTGGTTTTGGGGACACACCGAGCAGTGCTCGGGGATTACTCTGGATTCTCTACCTGGGAATGGTTCCTGGTCATCAGGGGATGAAATCTGGGTCAGCCACGTGACAGGCAAGCACCTATCCCTAGGTGCTATCTTTCAAACCTGGGCAACAGATTCCAAGTTGACTGTAACCTATTTTCTTCTTTTCTAGGCCTTCTGCGGGCACTGGGCAGGTGCACCTGCCAAGCAAGTGGACATGGCCCGAGCTTGAGTAAACAGAAGGAAAATTGGAGGAGCACCAGGGAAAGATGGAAACAAGCCCAGAGGTTAAGCCCCACCAGTCTCGCTTACAAACTAATGCCACGGGGCAATCATTGTACTTGTGGGATGACTTGCTTCCAGGCCGTGCAGGGGCTGAATTATTGAAGAAGCTGGACACGCCGTTGAGAAATGTGTCAGTGACGAACGGTCACTTGTAGGGAAGCAGCTCTTGAAAAGTCGGGGGCAGGATCTTGACAGGAAGGGGGTTGGTGGGCCGATTTGTAAAGCATCTGTTCTTAACCTGGGCTACCTTTTGGTGCTCAAAGCTACATCCCAAAGTGGAGAAGGAAAAAAAAAAAGAGCAAGAGGGTTTGGCGGGAGATGGAGTGCAGGTGGCTAAATAAGGAGTGAGAGTAAATGGCCCAGAGTTGAAATAAGATGGACCATTCAGGAATGAAGTCGAAAAGTAGGATGACACTGTCTTATTCCAAAGAGCAGGAGCGAACAGAATAATAAGCTCCAGAGAGTGGAGGAATTGCACTGAAGGAAAGTGGATGACAGCTCTGTCCCAATGGGACAAGACTGCTGGGCGGCCTGTCCACTGCCCCCCCCCAACTCTGCAAGCTCCCTGCCCTGGCCCCTCCCCCCTCCCTTCCTCTCTGGGCCCGGGAACGTCTCTTCTCCAGACCTACGTCCTCAGATACGGGTCTGTGACAAGCTCTGGTCAGAGACGCGAGCTTAGCTGCGAAAGGTCTGTCACGAACTTTTGGGTCTGGTTTCTCCTGTGCTGAGGGGGCCGGGCCAGGGTCGGGGGCGGAGGGGCGGGATGTGACTGCAACTCACTGACTGTGTGCTGCTAGCGGCTGAGTCTGGCTGTCCGCTGGCAAAGCCCCTATTCAGGTCGAGGCTCATTTCCACAGCCTGGCCTGTGGGCGGGAACTCAGACAGTACTTCTAGAAAAATACTACCTCAAGTAGGAAACGCTTAATTCCCAGCAAGTCACGTGGCCTCAAGACGGCTGAGAAGCGGGGCTTGGAGCCAGAGTGGTGGAGGAGCAGGCAGGGTCTTTGTCTTGCACAAGACTGACACCCTGCAGGAGACCCCGTCTGCTTGGCGTGTCAACCCCCTACCATTCTTCATGCTCGCTCAACCTGCGGAGCCCCCGGGGCGCGGGGGAAGGATGGCACTTCTCAGGAGGCCTTTCAAGGCTGCAGTTTCCCGGGGAAAGACGCTTCCCCGTGCGCCCCCTCCCCACCCAGACATCTGCAAGCCCCCCGAGTCTGCCTCTGCTTCCCGAGTCTGTTGCAGGAATCACGTCCCGTTTTCTCCTCCTGGGAGCAGTCTTAGCCTGATACCGTCTTTGGAAGGTCTAGACTTCTGGTGAGAGGATGGGGGGCCACCCTGGGGGGGGGGGGAGGCTGTGTGCTTTCCCTCTAGAGCTTTCTCAGGAGGGAGGGGTCCGCCACCTTCCTGCTTCTCCCTCCGGGTCTCTGGGGCCCGGGGGCTCTGGGAGAGCTGCCCCGACTCCCACCCCTACAGCGGCCATGAAGGACCCCGCTGTGGGCAGGGATGCGCCTGAGCAAAGTGTCCGAGTCGGGGCGGCCCCGGGGCTCCCCCGTGAGCCTGGACTTGGCCTGGGCAGACCTTTCCCTCTGCCCCCCTAATTCTTTCTCTTCCTGTTCTGGAGACTGTGTCCTCCTCGGACGCCTCACGCGGGTCTCCCGAGAGGCCGGAGGCTCCGTGCAGGGGCCGGCAGTGTCCCTCTCCCTGGCGTCTCCTGCCCAGGACCTTGACTTTCATTTCTCTGGGGGGAAACTGGCTTCCCACCTGCTGCTCCCTACAGAACAAAAGCCCTGGGCGCCCGCAGTGGGGCTGGTTCTCGCGGCCCCTCCTGAGCAGGCAGCGGGAGGCCCCGAGTGCGGGGGTCTGACAGGGTGGGGGGGGCGGGGGGACGGGCTGTCCCCACCCAGATCCCAGCCGACTTCTTTTTCGGGATCCAGAGAGTTTCCGGGGTGTCCCGGGTCACTCTGGAGCGGGTGGCGGGAGCCCGTCCCCTCTGGGGGGGTTTGTGCGTCTGTCCCGTGGGGCTGGGCGGGCCAGGGGCCGGGGGTGTTGGGAAGGCGGCTGGGAGCTGCCCTCAGCAGAGGGGGTGTCCTGGCAGGGGCAGGGCAGGGCAGGGAGTGGGGGAATATTCCAGAGTGTTGGCCTGTGGTTTGGGCCCCTCCACTTTTCCCCGGGAGCTAGAATTCCGCCAAAGACCCTCGGGAAGGACGTGATTTCTGCTTCTTGGAAGTGTTCTGGGGAGTCAGACACCCGCCGGAAGTTTCCCTTCCCCTTCCTCCCCCTCCGCACGGCCTTGCAGTTCCCGAGTCGGGGGTCTCACTGCACCGACCGCTTAGGTCAGAATGCGGAGGGGGCTGTGGATGTTCTCCTCTCCGACCCTGTCCCTGCCGGCCGGGCCCAGAGTGAGCCGCCTCCCGCCTGGCCCGGCCGTGCTCCAGCGCCTCGAGGGGGCGTCCTGTATTCTTGCTTTTTGACGTGGGACCGACATTCTCGCCTGGATGGGACACACATGGGAATGAGGTGCAGTCGTCTGAGTGAAGGCCCCCCTCGCCCCCACCCCAGCACGGAAAGACCCTCCAAATTCACGGCGGTGACAAGGTGGGAGACTGGGCGGGTCAGAGGTCGGGGGGCGGGACGGTGGGGGGATGGCTCCGCCTCCATCTCCTCCACCTCGGGATGGGCTCTCCTGATACTTGATTCTCAAAGGGAACTGGGGGTTCCCAGAGAGCCGCCCCCCTTCCTTTCTCCACCGGACCCCGTATCTCTCAGCCAAGCCGGCGCTGAAGCCAAACGGGTGGCGTGTGGGTCTCCTGACGCCCTGGGCTGGGGCTTCACGCGGCAGTTGTGCCCCCCCCCTGTCACTTTCCGGGACGGCCCCTCAGGGACATGCCTGCGTGGATGGTGGCTGGCCAGCAGTGGCCCGCTTGGTGGACTTGCCTCTCAGTTGGCCGTGGACAGAAACGCACCTGGGCAGGGCTGAGGCGGGCCCGCGGGCCGGAGGAGCCTGGTCTCTATTCCTGGATCGGAGGCAGTGGGGTGGGCGCGCAGGCACGGCCAGAGGCCGGCCCTGGAGCCGCACTCGAGCCTGCTGGGCAAACACTGGGCCTGGGGCCCCAGGGCTGGGCGGGACGAGGGCGCCGCTGCCCGTCCAGCAGTGGCCCTCTGCAGTGGCCCTCCCCCCCAGCCACGGGCCCTAAACTCGAACGTTCTCCACGGAAAGCCGGTGAACACTCGCCCAGAATTGCTCCCTTGGGGTTCTGGCACCCCTAGAAATGGGGCTGGCAGCAGGACTCGGGGCTCCTGTAGATCCCGTCTGAGCTCGGGATCCGGCCCTGGCCAGGAGGGGCGACGCCGGAGGGGGGGGTGGGGGCCCTCAGCTGCGGGGCCACAGGCCGCCCCCAGGGCGGGGAGGCACCTGGGCGAGGCGCCCACTCGTCTGCCCTTTTCTGAATCCAGATCATTTCCCACGTCTTTGGAAAACGTCCCCTGTGGCCCCCAGACCTGCCGAGTAGCCCCTCCCCCTGGGCCCCTCTGGGGGCGGCGGGCCGGGGGCGGGCAAGCCTTGAGCTTTGGGTGGGAGCTGGGCCGGGAAGGGGGTGGGGGGGCTCTACCATTAGGCAATGAACGGGGCTGAGCGTGGGGGCGGGGCTGTGGTGTCGGGCCAGGGGCGGGGCGGCGGCGGGGGACTGTGGGGGGTCTCCGAGGCCTGGCTGGGGGGCGGGTCCCGCGGTGGACACGGCCCCAGAGCTGGGCTTCTGTGCAGGGCGGGGCCTCGCCTGCCCCCGCCCCGCGGCCGCCTCTGCTCTGCCCAGGGCCCGCGCGGGGCGAGCCTGGTGGGCGAGCCTGGTGGACGGTGCGCGGGCCGTGTCCCGCCTCACGCCCCTCCTCGGGCCGAGCCCTACACTTTATATTTATTTTTGGCGTTTTGATTATTTTTAGCCAGACCCAGCGGTGCTCAGGGCCTCCTCCCGGCGATGCGCAGGGGACCACGCGGGATGCCGAGGGTCGAACCCAGGCCGGCCGCAGGCAAGGCATGCTCCGCACTTTGCAGGGGATCAGCCGGTCTCCGACTTGGCTGCGTGGGGGCTCAGAGAGTGGGCGGGCAGGGTGGGCGTCGTCAGCAGCGGTGCCTTCTCTGCACGGTGGCGGGCACAGCGAGGGCCACCCTGGTGGCCTGGCCTGGCCACCCCTCCGCCCTGCCGGTGGGGGGCGCGGGTGGGAACCGGGTGCCGTGGGGCCAGGTCCGGGCAGGAGCTTGCAGGGTTAGGAGGGTCGGCCGGGGACTGTGGCAGAGCCGGGGTACCGTGTAGCTGGCGGGGCAGCTACAGGACCTGGGGACACGGGGACTGTCACGCGGTCTCGGGCTGCTGCCACGGCAGGCCGGGCAGCCGAATCCCGCGGGCCACAGACTGGTGGTCACGTGGCAGTCTTCTGGGGCGGACGGTGGTGCTTTAGGGGCAGGGAAGGGTGGGTTGCGAGACGGGAGGAGGAAGGTGGATGCTAGTGTCCCGTGGATCTCCGCGGGCCCGGGGGTCGGGGTCGGATGGGAGATTCTCACGAGCTACCGCGGAGGTGGGACAAGGAGCTCCAGGACTGCAGGTGTGGCCCTCCCTAATCTCGAACCCTGGCACGGGCACTTGCAAGGCCTCTGAGCCGTGCTAATCGCCAGGGGTGGGGGCTGCTGGTTCCCCAGAGCTGGCAGTGGGGCGTGGGGCGGGAGAAGCTGGGCCTGAGCGGGGAGCAGGGGCCTGGCTCTGGGCCGCTCTAGTTTTGAGAGAATTTTCTTAAGATGGGGAGGGCCACCTTTCTGCTTCTCCGGGTCTCTGAGGCCCGGGGGCTCTGGGAGAGCTGCCCCGACTCCCACCCCTACAGCGGCCATGAAGGACCCCGCTGTGGGCAGGGACGCGCCTGAGCAAAGTGTCCGAGTCGGGGCGGCCCCGGGGCTCCCCCGTGGGCCTGGGCTTGGCCTGGGCAGACCTTTCCCTCTGCCCCCCTAATTCTTTCTCTTCCTGTTCTCGAGACTGTGTCGTCCTCAGACGCCTCACGCGGGTCTCCCGAGAGGCCGGAGACTCCGTGCAGGGGCCGGCAGTGTCCCTCTCCCTGGTGTCTCCTGCCCAGGGCCTTGACTTTCATTTCTCTGGGGGAAACTGGCTTCCCACCTGCTGCTCCCTACAGAACAGCAGCCCTGGGCGTCCGCAGTGGGGCTTATTCTTTATTTTATTTATTTATTTATTTATTTATTTATTTATTTATTTATTTATTTATTTTCTTTTTGGGTCACACCTGGCGATGCACAGGGGTTACTCCTGGCTCTTCACTCAGGAATTACCCCTGGCGGTGCTCAGGGGACCATATGGGATGCTGGGATTACAACCTGGTCGGCCGCGTGCAAGGCAAACGCCCTACCCACTGTGCTATCGCTCAGCCCCAGTGGGGCTTATTCTTGCAGCCCCTCCTGAACAGGCAGCAGGAGGCCCCGAGCTCGTGGGTCTGACGGGGGTCTCCCCTCCCCCGCGGGCACCTCTCCACCTCAGGGCTCTGTAGAACGGAGACGGGGAGCCCAGCCGACTTCTTTCTTGGGATCCAGAGAGTTTCCGGGGTGTCCCGGGTCACTCTGGAGCAGGTGGCGGGAACCCGTCCCCTCTGCGGGGGTTTGTGCGTCTGCCCTGTGGGGCTGGGTGGGCCAGGGGCCGGGGGTGTTGGGAAGGCGGCCGGGAGCTGCCCTCAGCAGAGGGGGTGTCCAGGCAGGGGCAGGGCAGGGAGTGGGGGAATATTCCAGAGTGTTGGCCTGTGGTTTGGGCCCCTCCACTTTTCCCAGACGGCTGAGACTCGCGCTGAGTGCCTCAGGAAGGGCGTGTGGCAGCCTTAGTCTTCTGCTTCTCCAAAGGGGCCCTCGAAGCGTTCCCTTCTGGCTTCGTATCTGTTTTCGTGAGTGGAGACGTGAGCCCTGAGCCTGTGTCGCCCCCCCCACACACACAGCCCCCGCGAGGCGCTGCTGCCAGAAGGACGCGACAGCGTGGAGTCCCGGCTCTCTGGGGGCTGACCCTGGGGGCTGGCCTGTGGGGATGATGTTGTCGACTCCCCCGTTCCCCCAGGAGGCTGGGGGAGAGGGTCCCGACCACGGCACCCTCAGTCGTGGTGGCCAGCGCCCCCGCCTCCTCCTTGGGGCACTCAGGCCAGAGTTCCTTTGCTTCGCCAAGAGCTCATTGGTCTAGCCGGCCTCTCTCCATGCAGGGGTCTCCCGGCTTTGTCTTTCTTCCTTTTTTTACACTTATTTTTCATGCCTATCCCCCTCCCCTGCGGGAAACCTTCTCTGCCCTGCTAACTCTGACGGGGTCTCTCCTCCAAAGCCCTCTGTCTCCGGCAGTTGCCCCCCCTGACGTCCGGTGTGAGGGCAACTGTTTATGGCCCTTTTACTCTCTGTTTATTCCTCTGATTTTGGCCGCCCCCGGGCTTCAGAAAGGGCCCAGGGACGCTGCAGGGGACTCTGCCGTAAGTTTGGACAAATTGACGTGGGGGCTGGCCTGTGGGGGCTGACCTGAGTCGCAGGGACACGGCACCTCAGGCGCGTACAGGGACAGGGCCGGCTTTGAGAAGCCAGGCCTGCGGGACAGCCGCGCTCCATTTCCTTAAAGCTGAGATCTCGCCAGCCTCCTCAGGGAGGAAGCACCGGGCTTCTGCTCTTCCTACTCTCCCTCTCCCTTCCCCTCAGGACAGGCCGTGGCAGGGCTGGGCAGCGGTTCCTCACAGGTGTTGGCCATTCCTGTGTGACCGCCCTCCACCCTGCGCGGCCCTGGGCTCACTCTTGCCCCCTCACAGTTCCCTTTACCGGGCTAAATGCAGTCTCCGGAGGCTGCGGCAGGCGCTGTCCTTTCTCTGACAGGGCCTGGGCGCGTCGAGGGGCTGCTTTGCAGTAACAGTGACAAAGAGAGTGTCGCTTCATTGGAAACCTAAGTAACACAGGTCAAATGAATGTTGCGTTGTCAGCATTGCTGAGGGGATTGTTAGAAACAGGGAAATATTTAACAGTTTGCCTGATTCCAAATCTCTTCCTCAGTCGTCCAGCGGCTGTTTCCGCTGGGAAGAGCAGGCTGGACTCTGGTCGAACTCTGCTTGCCAGCAGCAGTAGCCTTACCGGGCTGCTTCTCTGCTGTAATAACTCCTGAAGTTTTCCATTCAAATTAGCATCTTGTCTTATTTCATTTCTCCCAAAGTACAGCTGCAGTTTAAGAGCTTTATCTTAAGTTCAGCTTTGATACTGGCTTCACATGGTTTATTATTGCAATTAAAAAAAGAAAAAGGGAGTATTTATACCCCAGTAGTCAGCTGTGCGTCCTTCTTAATAAGCTGTTGCTTTTTGGTGACCAAATCACAAACTTTCTCAGCAGCCAGGGGAGGGGTGGGGGATTCTGATCCTGACGCTCCGGAGGACTGTGGGGCCACGGCAGCCTTTCCTGTCGCGTTTGCCAGGCCGAGGGAGGGGAGAGGGCACCGGTCAGGCTGTGAGAGGCCCCCAGAGCCGCTGCTCCTCAGTCTCAGGGCTTGTTCCTCTCCTTTTCCTTGTTTCCTCTCAGGGGCTGTTTCTCCCGCAGCTCCCGCCCCGGAGACGAGCCTGCATTTCTCCTGGGGGCTGTGGGGGGAGAGGCATCTCCTCTCTGGCCATTTATGGCTCCACGTTTCAGTGACCTTGGGGGCAAGTGTTGAATATGTGTGGGGTGACCAGGAGCTCTGGTAGGAGGTGGTTGCTGCTCCCGGCTTCTCTCCGAGTGGGGTCCCTCAGAAAGCATCATTGTCTCCTTGCTAGCGGGCGCAGGGCCGCCCTCATTAGAAGACGGCTCTGTAATTTCCCTGGTGCTTTGATGCTCAAGGGGCCCCTTTGGGGCCTGCGATTGTCCCTATGATGTCCTCCATCTGAGACCCGCCCCGCCGCCCCGAAGCCTTGAGATGTACCCCTGGCGCTGTTTAGGCTTTTCATTCTCTGTGGGCCGAGCATGTTGGGCTTGAGAAGATCAGACTCACGGGGCAGGTGGGACAGGCAGCAGCTGTGTGGAGCCTTCGGCTTTTACGCACATCACTGCAGAAAAGAAGCGGCCCGGAGCTGGTGGGCGGTGGGGGCAGCGGGCCACCCTCTCCACGGGTCCCAACGTGAGGTAGACGGTCAGAAGGCAGAGCTGGGAGCAGAGAGTGAGCTCGGGTCAGGAGAGAGGGGGTGGGCTCTGGGTAGGGGCGGTGGGGGGCGGGCAGGAGGATTGTAGCCGGCCTGTGGATTCATACGCCGTCCTGCTGAAAGGACTGGGGGGCAGGCACCCAAGAACGACCATAGGAGCTGGGACCATTTCCCGGGTTCGAGAACACGGGGCCTTTGCATGTCTTTGCAGCTCATTTCCTTCCCCACTGCTCTTCCACAAGGAAAGGAGTCGCGGGAGTGACTCGTGACTTGACTCATGGGGACGCCCTGGGCTTTCCTCCTCTTGGCTCCTCCTCCCGCTGGCCGTGTCCTGGCAGCAGAGAGAGGAACAGCCGGGAAGGCCCCCAAAAGGCCATCCGAATTTCTGTTCTGTCACGGCACGATGGCGGGAAGAGACCGAAGTAGTTCTTGGCCCGAGCCTGGCAGCGCCGGGAAAACGGATGGACGCGGAGCTGCGTGTGTCGGCAGGCCGTGAGCTGGCCTCCAGGGCGGGAGCACAGTGCGCGGGGGAGTGGGGGGAGGCTGGCTGAGGGGAGGACGGGGATTCAGAGACAAAGGTTCCTCTGGTTGGAAAACAGGATTCACTGAGTCTCACAGGGGGTCCCGGTAGAGGGGTGAGGCTGGTGCGGAATGGCCTGCTCAGATTCCTGGAAAAAGCTCTGATGGTTGACAAGGCGCAGAGGCCCTGAAGATGGAGGGACCGAGGCGGAGGCAGGGCCGGGGGACCCCCCGCAGGGAAGGCGTGATTTGCCACCTAGCACAGAGAGGGCGGAGACAGACAGAAAAGCATCTTCCCTCTGGTCCTCTGGCCCTCGCTGCAAGGGAGTGGGTGAGGTGGGGCGAGATGGGGTTGTCCTGGCGCAACCCAGAGGCTGGCCGGCAGGGCAGGTGTGGGCAGCTGGCGCCTGCCCTGCCCCTCCCACTGCCAGCCGCCGTATTGTAATCAGAATATGCTTGGTCTTCTCCTCCTCTTGATGGCGGGAGAACGGCCAGCCTAGGAGTCAGGCATCGTGGCCAGCCGATACGGCTCCAGGATATTCTTCTGGGAATTCTTCCAGGGCCAGTAGGCGGCGGGAAATGGCAGGTTCCTTTATGCCCATGCCGACTTCCTTTCTAAAGGCCCTTCTTGCGGGGAGCCGAAACAGTCCTGTGAAACCCAGAGGACAAGAGTCACGACCTCAGAGCATGCGAGCATGGCCGGGGGCAGAAGTGGTGCCTCGCCGGCTCCCCTCCCGCCCTGGGGGACAGCCCAGGTGCCCCAAAGGGAAATCTGAGAAAGTCTCAGGTTCTGCGTGGACACCGTGGGCAGCTCTGAGGATGCCGCGTCCTCACACGGAGTCAGGGACCCTGGCACCTCACGGCAAGGAGAGGGGCCCCTCAGGGCCGGGGCCAACAGCTGGAGGAGGGAGTGTCCACAGCTCCCCTCCTGTCCCATGATCCCTCATTCCCTCCTCTGCCGACACGCCTCCCGATGCCCTCACTCTAAGGAACTCACCCTGCAGTTCCCTCCGGGCCCAGTGCCCTCTCTGCCTTGTCCACCCTGCCTCCTACGGGCGTGTGGTTCGACCTGGAACCAGCTCTCGATCCTGACTGCACTCGCCTCTGCCTAGACAAGCCTTCCATTTGCAGTACCCTTTGCAGACCCCTCTAGGCTGCAGGGAATGCTGCCGCATCCCCGGGTCATCTTGTTTGATTCCGAGCATGATCCTCTAGGACTCTGTCTCCCAATTTCTGAGGGTTCCGGATAAGTTCCTCTTGGTTCAAGTTCAGCTCTTTGTCTTAATAACCGAATCGACACTTAAGACCAGGACTCGGGGAGTCGGGCCCTACTTCGTCTTCGTCTCCAATTCGGTGTCTCAGGCCCTTCCTGTGTCTAGTTTGCATCTCCAGTTCTGGAGTCTGATCTTGTTCGTGTGGGGGATTGTTGCAAGTGCCACCAGAGCGAACTGATGGGGCGGGGGATGGCACACCGGGAAGGGGGAGGAGGGGCCACCAGGTCTGAGCTCCGGGCAGACGGAATCGGGGGTCTGGCTTAGAGAACTGGAGCTAGGCTAGACTCACTACAGGGGTCGCTGACTGATTCAGGATCTCATTAGCAATTACAGACACACCCAACGCCTGGTTTTGTCTGATTCCTGATGGTGCAGCTCTATTATCATTTGGAATTCCTTCCCAAGTTGTGGGCTGGGAATTATCAGTGGCGACTGCAGCTCTTTCTTTTCTTGGATACGATCCCCAGAAGCCCTTTACTTGGCATCTGCTCTCAGTCCTGCCTCCTTCCCTTACTGGAGTTCTCCTGGGTTCCAGTTTCATTGGCTGCTATGGGGAGTGTGTATAATTCATTGTGTCCATACTGGGCCTTATCTAGGGTCCTCCCTGGCATCATATAGATAGATCCCACGGGAGAAAAAAGTGGCTAAAAAAATTTAAAAAGTAAAAAAAGTTCAAGGTAGAATTTAGGCATCAGTCTGACTTTACAGAAAATCAAAAAGAATCTAGTTCGAAGAAACATGACTCTCTGAAGAGTAAGTAAGCATGCCTTATGCTTGAGATCTTCATTCCCATGGGACCCAAGTTTCTAGAATCTAGAAAAACGTAAAGATGTGGCTGGAAATAGCCTAGAATTCTATGCCCGTGATGGCATACTCTAAGGAGGCAGAATTGTTCATTCGGGATCACGATCATGAAGTCCCGTTAATCATCAATTTCTCGAGCAGGCTCAGTAACCTCTCCATTCGTCTTTCCCCTGAGATCTTAGAAGTCTCTCTCGACTCTGCCCTCCCAACGATGTCGCACTCGGGGCTCTTTTAGGGTCAGGGGAATGGGATCCAGCTTGTTACTGGATTTAGCATATGAATACACCATGGGAAGCTTGCAAGGCTGTCCCATGTGGGCAGGAAACTCTCAGAAGCTTGCCAGTTTCTCCCAGAGGGAGAGTAGGCTACAAGATATCGCAAGGCCGCTTTGCGGCCACACGCTTCTGAGATTGCTCTTAAGTCTCTCTCTGGATGTTGCCCGTTGTTGATGGGATTATACCCACCTGGGTTCCTCTGCTGGTACCTTCATGTCTGAGGCCTGTCCAAACATGTGGAGAGGGGCCTTGAGCATGGCTGTAGCTAGGTTCCGGTGGTCTTTGGCCGCTGGGAGCTCTGCTCGGGGTGGGGAGGGAAGCTGGAGCCCATCCCCTCCGAGGGGCCCCGGGGAAGACAGCCAGGCGTGTGGGCAAGAGACTCTCTTTATTCAGGAAAGAGGCTTAAAAGTCAGACTTTCCGCATTGAATGGTTGCAAAGTACTAATGAAAAATTAGAGGAGTTACCTGAAGTCATGTTAGGGCGGGCAGCAACCAGCTCTGGGTCCTGGGGGACAGCACGTAAGGCCGGCATGCCTGTCGCCAGAGTCTGTTACAACCTGGTGATTTATAGTTTGTTGTTTTCACCAGCTCTGCTGTGGGTCTGTGTCTGTCTCTCTGGGCAGGCTGCAGCCGCTGCAGCAGTAAGGTCCCCACCTCCGGGACAGACTGCTGCCCCCTCCTCAGCGTCCCCCCGGCTCTGCGCCTCTCCTCCTCTCTTGCCTTCTCGCCGGATCCCCTCTCCTCTGTCCGGTGACCTGGCTCTACAGGGATGACGTCGCCCCGCCTCCTTCGCTGTTGCTCTACCTGATGGGTTACACTCTGTGAGGTTAGTTGACTGGAAAGATGGATTTGGATCATGTCTGTGAGGAAGTGACGTGACCACTAAGATCATACATGCCCAGGAAGGGTTAGTCAGAGGATCTTCTATCTTAGAGATCAGGGCTGGCGGATGACCAGTCAGATCACAGATGACTTACAGAGATGGGGCAGGGGACCCTCCAGAGGCTGGAGCGTTGGTCCCTCCTTCCTTCTTCTCATCCCCTCTGCCTCATTTCCTCTAACTAAAGGATGAGGGAAGACCGGCTCTCCCCCACCACGCACACACACCCCATCCTCCCGTAGACCGGTTTGTTTGTCTCTGTTTGATCATCTTTCAACTCCAAAAGGTCTCTGGGACTCAGGGGTTCCTGGTAAATGTCCACTTGCAGTTGAGTCACCTAAAAGAAAACAAAACTCGCCAACACCAATAGAAAGGAGCGGCTGTGTGCCGGAGCACCCCTTCCAAGGCTCAGGGTGGGTTCTTGCCTAACATCCAGGAGAAAAATCTCTTGTCCTAGGAGACTTGGATATGGAAAAAGTTGGGCAGGGAGCAGGCTGGGCACCGTTGAGCTCTGCCTGCAGCTCCCTCTCAGTGTCCCTTGTCCTCAGTGTCACTCAGTGTCCCAGGTCCAATCAACCTGATTGTGTCCCTATCAGGCCTGATCTGGGGTTCTTCCTTGCGTCACACAAAACCCTCAGTTGGGGTTGTTGCAACAATGTTGCAGTTTTACTTGACATTCGGAGGCATTTCATTCCTGGAATAAATATACATTTCTTGGGAGGATCACAAGACTGTCTCCGGAGGTTTTTATATTGTGGCCTGCCAAGAGCAGCCTGTTCAATCCCCTTTTATTGAGTAGGTTGATGGACTAACCAATGATATTCAGCCACATGGGCAGAATATGCAAATTAACTTAGTAAACGGAAACAGCGTCAAAAGTCAGTTACACACCCGGAATTATAGTCAGTTAAAATAACAGTAACAGTAACAGAAAAGGACGTTTACATCCAAGCCTAGCTAGGCCTGAGACTATGGGATGTTGTATACCAACAGGGGTGAACTTCAGCGCAGGGTTTTCTGGGAGATGTGTCAGGACCTCACAGGATCCATCTGACTCTCGTGGACTCCTGCTGTGCTATCCTTGGTTTTGGTGGCAGTTGCTAGATTCCAGCAATAGGTTGGGCAGCACCCTCCCCCCCTGCAACCCCCCCACCAATCTGGAATGTACTTAAGGAGGAAACAGAGTCAGCTCGCCAGCCTACAAGTCAGTGTGAGGTCACAGATGGAGGAGAGCATTACCACACGAAACCCCTTTGATTCTCTGCCGGGGGGATCTGTGCTCACTGACGCCATGGTTGCTCTGTGCCCTTCAGGGGCAGCCAGCTAAGGGCGCCGGCACTGACCGCTCCACCAACCAGCCATTCCTCCGCCACTTTTCCTCCTCACGGGCCTCCCTGTCCCGAGACACCGCAATGCTGAAACCAGCGGAACCCTCCTCTGGCCTCTTCGTGTGGTGGCGACAAGAGGCTCCACCGTTGCTCACCCTGCAGTGCGGGCACGCCCAGGGCTGAGAGGCCAGCACGGAGGCCTTTTCACTGAACGTTGATGCACAGGGAATGTTCTGGAAGGAACGGGAATCAGTCGAAGTGCTGATGGCGACGGAGCTTCCTTATTCTGACATGGACGACGTTCAAGAAGCTGCAACATGCTCTGAAGCCAAGGCTCCATCCAGTGCAAGGCACCCCGCTCTGTTGGGGTCCGGGAAGGTTGTATTCCCCGTCGCCCCTGGAGCTTTTGGAAATGGAACTTCTTTATGCCTTCAGAACATGGCTCCTGTGTGCCATGTTCTTGAGGGCCTCGGCTCTTTGTCACAATGGTGGGAGGTGGTGGGAACACGGTGAGGTAGAACGCAACCAGCCCTCAGTGTGACTTGACTTGTGGCTTCGTAGAAAATCAGTGAAGTTCCAAGAACTTTGTTGCGCTCTTAGGGTCAGCTGGAAGCCCAATCACTCGCTTCCCAAGGGTCCATCTTCTTAGAAACCCATGAAAGCGTGTGTGTGGCCGGTCCAGTGGGCTCTGTCCTCAGCTGAAGGGCGGGCGGCTTCTCTCCCAAGCATGGCGCACCCATGTCAGCAGAGAGATTGAGCACGTGACCATGGCAAGTGCAGGAAGGAAGTCTGTCGCGTGTATTCCCGTGGTGTGTTAGGAGATCTACTACAAGAGGGTGCTGTTGTCTGTAGGTGAAGGGTGACGGGGGCGAGTGTGACTGGAAAGAGGAATGGCGCAGGTCATTTTCTGTTGGGGTAGCTTGCAGTGTTCCTCACTCCTCAGTTGGATAGTTGATAGTTTGAAAAATTAAATACTCGTATTTCTGAGGGCCATAATCTAGTCAAAGCGGTTTGGAAATTGAAAGAGTAGTTTTCTAGTAGAAACAAGCCTTCGATTTCGAAACTCACAGTGTGAGATTCAGCCAGTGGCATTTGGCTGCCAGTCACATGCTCAGAGAACTCGGGCCGGGCGTCAGCTTCAGTTGGCTCGTCTAGAAAGCAATTGCAAAGCGTTAAGGTTAGACACTTTTTTTAACCTTACGCAATATCCTAAGCCAAAAAGGTTCTTCCTCAGAACAGCGAAGTGAGACTGTTTTCTTCCCCTCCTTCCCTTCCTCGAGGCTGGGGACGGGGAACCTTGTGGACGGGGTGTCAGCTCTCTGCAGGCGGCCCTATGTCTCAGCAACCCGGAGTCACTCTCAAGGAAGGCCTCGCCTGGCATAGCTAAGAGTGTTCTTCCTTTTCTGTTCCTTCCTTTCCCTGCCCTGGGAGGTGGGCATAAACATGGAGTTGCCCTAAGGGTTTCTCTGCGATATTCCTACTTTCTGTTGTCGCCTTTCTGTTTGGGATGTTCCACACACCCGTCTAGGTTATGACCACGTAGTTAGGAGGGGAAAGTCGTGTTTATACATCACTTGTGGGAAAAAGCTCTCACTTGTTCGTCCTGCAGGATGGCCTCAGAATCCATTTTCATTTTACATAAGTTGTAGCTTATGCAGGTCTGGACAGCGCCCAGATTGCTGTGGGTATGAATCCAAGTATTACTGAGTCTGAGTCTGGACTCAGGGCGGGAGATACATCATTATTGCTCTAGAACTGAAAACAAATATCATTGGGAGTGTTTGCTCCCTGGCCTCGTCTTCTCCGAGGGTTTATCCTGACAGCAATATCTTAAATTTGAGAAACCTTGGCAGTGGCACGATGGCAGGCCACAGGCCCGTCCACAGCACTTTTCTTAGACTGTCCATAATGCAGGTGGACAGCGGCGTCACTTCTGACTGAGCTGGGAAAAGGCAAACACCATAAAATTCCAATGTCTCAAACAAGCAAGTAACTAGAAATGTAGAAACGAAGGACAAGAAGGAAAAAGATGAAGCAAGTGAGGTAGGGAACAGGTAACAGCTGGTGTCTGCCTTACCCACCCGCCCCGCCAGTCAGCACCAGATCGGCTGACCTTATCCACAGAGACTTGGTCGATGCGTCTTGAATTCATTCAAGTGACTAATCACTTCGCAGATATGAAATCATATGCCGGGAGAATGTCTAGTGTGTGTGTGGTAGCAGGCACTGAGCCCGCCCGCAGTCCCTCTGTTCTTCTGGTCCTCCTAAGTCTGGATCCTGGTGAGCGGTTGCAGGTGTCCAATGAACCCATGTCCGTGAGGACTCACGTCTGTGCCCCGGGGCTGCTTCATCGCCGAAAGACATGTCACAGCATGTGCCTTCAGCACGCGCTGGCACGGCTCGGCGGGGACCCCAGCAGTGGGGAGAGCAGACGGGACTGGGGTCAGACTGGTTCCGGTTCGGGCCTGTCCAGAGCTTTGAGTCTTACGTTTCCTTGCCTGTAAAATGGGACTATAACTCTGCCTTCAGAGGAGGGACGGTCCTGTCTGTGTTTTCAGAGATAGTGTACCAAAGAGGTGACTTCTGTGCACACGCTTCCAGGGACGCCGATTCCAATGGAGTCCTGGAACCCAAGCGCCTCGACACAGAAACCTTCACTGTACTTTCCTGTCTGTAAAATGGGCATGATGACGTCTGCCCTTGCAGGGGCGCTGGGGGAAAGAGTGGGACTGTGCAGAAGCTCGGCATGTGTAGGGATCCAAGTGGCTTTTTTGGAGCTCAGGGCAGGGGTCCTACCTCCCTCCTCACTGCGAGGACTCTGACAAGACACCCTGCCACACGCGCACACAGAGAGCCCCTCGCAGGCAGGCACCTCGGAGGTCAGGCCGGTCTGCGGCCTGGGGAACCGAGCGGCCCCTCTAGGTCACCTTGAAGGACCCTACTAGTAGCTCCATGTTTGCAGGTGCTTGATCTAAGTGGTTAGTAGCTCAGTCTTCCTTTCTACTCTTAGCAGCCCCCATTCAAGCACGGCCCCCGCGGCTGCCAGTGACTCTCTCAGTGGACAGAATAGTGCAGAGATGGAGAGGGAAATGTCACCTCCGTGACGGGGCCACCAAAGGCGCATACAGCAACAGTGGCATATTACTCACCCCTGACAAAGAAGGGAATTCCATCCATTACCGAAACAGAGGGGAATCTCGGGGCATTCGGTTAACGGGAACCCGCTGACCCCAAAGGGCACCGAGGCTGGGCTTGCACTTGCCAAGTGCGCAGGACCGAGCATCCTGACGGTTGGAAGCAGACAGGTGGGTAGCAGGGACTGGAGGAACGGGGGGGAGGGGGGTCTGTGGTAGGCAATGGAAACACTGCAAGTCAAGAGCGAGCAGAGCCCTGGGTCGCCCGGGTCCACGGTGCGGGGCAGCCAGAGGGTCCCGAGAGACGCGTCACAGGTCACATTCTGCACGGGACTAAGAAGAAATGTCACATGTGATGCTCTTGTTGTGGTTGTTATTTTCATGGTATGTTTGGCCCATCCAGACTTTAAGTTACTTTCGTTTCTGCTGAGCTATGACCTGGATGCTTAGTATATGGCTTCAACTTGGGATATTTCTCTTTTCCTGACAGTCTTCCTAGCTTTAAACCTCATGGTATTTTTTATTTGTTTGATTCTTTATTTTTGGATTACACCCAACGATGCTCAGGGGTTCCTCCTGGCTTTGAACTCAGGAATTATTCCTGGCGGTGCTTGGGGGACCATATGGGATGCCACGGATCTAACCAGGTTGGCCGAGTGTAAGGCAAATGCCCTACCCACTGGACTATCGCTCCAGCCCCCCCCTAGTAATTTGTTGATACAAAATCAGATCAAAACTGATTCCGCTCTATTAGAAAACAATTTGGAAAATGCTGACTGCATTATCACAGGCCTTTCTACTTCGGAAAATTAGATGAACCTCAACAAAGAGAATGGCATTTAAGCTTCAAAGGGCTCTTCTCTATAGTATGATGCCATTTCTAAAATCATAATTGGATGTTAGTATACAGGCCTAACGACTTAGAACACTTGCACAATGGAAAATTGTAAAAGGGAGAAAACGTTTTTACTGGGCAAAGGTCATTTTTTCCCAGCATCTCTCTGGGATGGATGAAAGAGTTAAGCCCTGCTGCCCAGTTTAAAGCTCCTGCCTCCTCTTTTAAACGAGCCCCAGGCCCTGAAGTGAATCATATTTCTTTATCATATATTTGGAGGCAACACTCAAAAGAGCACTATGCATTTGCTTTTGCAAAGTTAGTTCTGTGCTATTCTGGGCAGCCCTACTTGGGACTTTTGTCTTTCTTTTTCTTTTGTTCTTTTTTCTCTTTCTTGGGGTGGGGGGCACACACCTGCTGGAGCTCAGGGCTTGCTTCTGGCTCTGTGTTCAGGGATCACTCCTGGTAGAGCTCAGGGGATGATACCGGGTTCTGGGTCACTTGCATGCAAGGAAAACAGTTGCCCTATTAATATTTGTACTAATACTCTGTCCCTTTTATTTATTTTCCCCCCAAAAAATTAAAATAAAAATGCAGCTGCTTACATGATATAGGGGGCTGGAGCGATAGCACAGAGGGGAGGGTGTTGGCCTTACACGCGGCCAACCCGGGTTCGATTCCCAGCATCCCATGGGGCCCCCTGAGCACCACCAGAAATAACCCCTGTGCATCGCTGGGTGGGACCCAAAAAGAAAAAAATGTGATGTATAATTTTTCACAAGTACCACTGTCATCCCATTGCTCATTGATGACTGACAAGGGTTCCCGGCAAGGGGGCACCATCCCTTAAACACTCAAGAGCAGCCCGGGAGGAGGTTTCAGAAGCCACATTCTGAAAGCCATTCTCGGATGGCTGCAGGGGAAACGGCTCCTGACGGTATGGGAGGAAGGACGAGGAGAAGCCTGAGAAGTTTGGGGGCAGGTTTTTGAGGGAAAGTTGGCTTAGAATCTGTCTCCAGTCTGCTGGATCCTCTGAACAGAAATCCAACACATCTGCTGGCTCTGTGGAGACAGCTGGAAACGGAGGGAAAACTCAGGAGCATCAGAGAAAAGACATACTTCCAGGGAAAGGACCGACTGACTTGTAGAACCTGGAGAGTTGATTATAGAATGGAATCGGGACACGATCAATCCTTTGCAGGAAAACGTTTTTTGGATCAAGCACAGAGATGGGGAAATTGGTCCCACAGACAAAATAGCTGTCCCATTTTCAGAGGGTAGAGGGGCTGAACTGCTGACGGACCCGGGACTCTGTGGGGAGACAGTCTAGTCACGACCAGTGCCGGGCAGGAAAGCGTTTCTGGAGAAAGCAGAGTGTCAAGAAGGACCTTGTTGGGTCTGTTCACAGCGAAGATTTAAGAATGTTGATTTCCTGATGAAACATCCAACCGACACTGAGAGGAGAGAGGCCAGGCTCGGTGGCTGAGCCAGTGGGGAGGAGACCCAAGGTCTGGCGTGGGGAGGGGCCAGGGAGCGCCTCCGGGCTGGAAGGCCAGGGGCTGAGGCTCGAGAGTCAGAGAGTCCAGAGGGCACAGCATGCCCGGGTGAGCTGGGGTGGGCAGGCATTTCCCCGGGGTCCAAGGCCCCGCAGCTTCCCCCGCCCAGGAGCGTTCTCTGGGATGAGCCTCCCCCGCCCCCCAATTCCCTGTCGTGACAAGCTGGGTGCTGTGCGATTCTCTTCCTCAAAGGGAGGACAAGAGGACGGGGTGGAGGGCCGGGTTCTTCGACATGATCATGTCTCCAGCAATGGGAGGGCCCAGGGTGCCCGCCTCTCTGCCAGCTGTGCTCCCCTCTTCCTCTCCCCTCCCCCGCCCCCCCCCCCCTCCGCCGAGATGGCCAGGAAAGCCAGTGCTGCCATCAGACGGACCAACCATTTCTCTCTGCTCTCCGGGGAGCAACACAATGTGAGAGCCCTGCAGAGCCGTCTCCAGAGGCTCTCACCAAGGACCCGGGCTGGGTGGCCAGGCCGTGGGCCAGAAACGTCGGCGTCCACCAGGAGCCTCCAGCGTGGGCGCCGACCCCCTCCAGCCCCCGTGGTGGATTCTCGCTCAAAGCTTCAGCTGAGCCTTTGCAGAGGGGATCCATTTCCCAGGTTACAGGGTGATGCTGGCCTCGGACTACTTCCCGTTCATCCCGCCGGAGATGAGGGCAGGTAAGGCCAGAGGCGGGAGAGAGGAAGGGCTAGGGAATGGTGCTCTCGGGATGTGGGGGCTGAGGATCCAGGGGCAGGGAATTGGGGGAAGCGGGCTGTGTCATCGTCACGTGAATGTTGGGGACAGTTTCCCCAGGCATGGAGCAGGGGGTGAGGACCGGTCTCGTGGGTTTCCGGACTGCACCCTGGGAGTGCTCCTATTCTCCTGTTCTCCAGGGCTGCCTCTAAGATGTTAGCAGGTCGTTCTCACTGAGGGTGGGGGTGGGGGGTGGGGAGAAGCCCCTTTCCTTCCCATGGAGCAGATAAAGGCGCTTCTGTGGTCGAGGCCCTCCACCCCCCCCCCCCCCCATCGCAGGCAGGCCAGGAAGCCAGGACCACGTGCTGAAGAATTTTTGTGAAGAAGTTTTGCCCAGAAAGTTCTCGAACATGTGCTCACAAGGGACCCTGGGTGGTAACGTCAGGTTGCAAGGAGGAAGAGAAGCGCTGGTTGGCACAAGGCCACATGCAGAAACCTTCCAGGGTCAGGAAAGAACAGGCCCAGCCTCCAGCCACGGGGACAGGAGAGGTTCGGAGGCAGGGCAGTCTGAGGGTGGAGGCAGGGCGGTCTGAGGGCGGAGGGGACAGGATGGCGGATCCAGAGGAGAGAGCCTGTGAGGGCGAGGCAAGAGGTGATCACTTGCAGGAGACAGACAGCTGGGAAGGGAGCACGTCAGAGGGAGCAGGAGGGGGGGTGGAAGGCGGGAGGGGCATGGGGAAGTCCAGCGCAGATGCTGAGAGCGATGGGACCAATGATGGCATGGAAACCTCCTGAGCGAGAGGAAGGCGAGGTGGGGGGGTGGGGGGCGCGGAGCAAAGCGGGTTACCTGAGAGAGTTGCAGAGAAGGTCTGCACGCCGGGGTGGGGGATAGAGGAGGGTCTGCAGGCTGGGGTGGGGGATAAAGGAGGATCTGCACGCCGTGGTGGGGGATAGAGGAGGGTCTGTACGCCGGGGTGGGGGATAGAGGAGGGTCTGCACGCTGGGCTGGGGGATAGAGGAGGGTCTGTACGCCGGGATTGGGGCTGCATAGAGGAGGGGTCTGCAGGCCGGGGGCGGGCTCAGGAGAGGGAACGCAAGCGTGTGGCCAGGAGGGGGACAAGGGAAGGCGTGCTCGCTCGCGGGGGTGGGGGAAGGCTGGGTCCCTGTGGTTGCCGGCAGAGCAGCCCCCATCCAGGCCCCGGAACTGAGTTCGGGAAAGACGGGGCGGGCAGGCGGAGTAGCCACTGGGCAGGAAGGCTCCGCCCCTTGCTCACCATGGTAACCGAACCTCCAACCTGTGAGAATCCGTCTAGGTCAGAAACGTCCCTTCCAAAGAGAGGCTCGGTTAGAAAGCAGTAGCTGAGCTTCCCTCCAGGGGGCGACAGGGAGACCCAGATCTCAGTCTCCCTAAATGCACTGTCACAGACTCATGTAGCACCTGTTCCCTGTTTCCATGCTAAAAGGGAAGAAAAAGACCCTTTGCATTGACGCAACAGTCAGGTCGCAAAGTGCCGGTTTGGCCTTATCTAAACCTCCTGAAAAGTTTGGGAGGCAAAAAAAAAAATTCTAAGAGAAACATTGAAAGAAATTCATAGTCGCTAAGCCCATTCTAAGAGAAATGAGAGGAAAGGCGCGTCCTGGAAGCGGAGGATTCCTCCAGCCCAGAAACGTGCACAAAGATGTGTATCAGATTCCAGCATCACAAGGGGAAACGTTTGTAAGTTGTAGGATACTAAAAATCACCCCAATTTTAGAAGCTCAGGAGTGTGATAATGGGCTTTCACCTGAGCCTAAGCTAGACTAGCTCCCCCTCCAGGCGGCCGCACCCCTGCACACTCCTGTGGGCCAGTGCTCCAGGCTTTGCTGCCCCCATCTGCAGCTCATTCCACTCAGGATGAACAGGCAGGCCTAGGGCACTTTGAACCTGACCGGTGTGGACCCCAGTCTTTGCGTGGGCCACTTACCCCCCAACCCCTGAGCAACTCTACGTAACCCTTGTCACACACTCAGAGTCGTTCTGGAAATGAGCAGACTACCAACACAGAAACACTGTTAAAGCATGGGACGGTAGCCGGGGTGAGCCCTGAGCGCCACCGAAGGGTGGCCAGAAACAAACAAAAATGAGACGTGAAACACCCACCCACCATGGAAGCGAAGGTCCCAGCAGCAGCGCAAGGCTCCCTGGACCCCACGGATGGCGGGAAGAGCAGGGGTCAGGCCCAGCGACCCTCACGACAGCAGCCCTCACCACAGTGCCAGGATTTAAACATGGCATTCGAGTAGAGTCTAAAGAGGGTCTGTAGAAAGGAAGGAAGAAAAAGAAATGAGAAAAAGAAAGAAAGAGAAGGAGAGAAAGAAAGGAAGGAAGGGAGAAAGAAAAAGAAAGAAAGAAAGAAAGAAAGAAAGAAAGAAAGAAAGAAAGAAAGAAAGGAAAGAAAGAAAGAAAGAAAGAAAAGAAAGAAAGATTCAAATAGAAGTAAGGGAACTTACGAATGCAGCAGAAAGCCTCAGCAGCGGTATGGATGAAGCTACCAAGTGACTTGGTCCACGTTTAGAAATAGAAACAACTCTAGCAAGAAAGAAGTGGAACCGGAGGATGAGAAAAGTAGAACATAATACTGACAATGCCAAGAAGAACAGTTTGATGGTGGCGAGTCCAGAAGGAGGAGAGAGAGGGAGAGGGGACTCGCTGAACTATTTGGTGAGGGCACGGAGGGTGAGCGAGGTGTCCATGATCTGAGAGGTGTAGAGGCCCATGGAGTGACCCCCGCATGAGGAAAGATACCCAGACACCCCCGAAAGAGCAGAAGAGCTACTGGGAATTGCTTTACCCTGCCACCCTCGCTACAAAGAAATGGATGAATTTTTAGAGTCCTGCCAACTCCTCAGGCTGAATCTAGGACTTCTATTTGGAAATAAAAGACTCCAAGGAGCAGATTAAAACCGAAGGGACTGAAACTATCATCCAGATCCTAAGAACGAAGTCCTGGGTCCATCCAGATGACCCGGTGAGTTCCACCAGAACCTCAAAGCGGGCTTGGTGCCCCTCCTCCAGCTCTTCCAAGATACCAAAAAGGAAAGAAACCTGCGGTCGTGTCTCCAGCAGGACGGCGGAACTGCAGCCCACACCTGCCTTCGCCACACACTCGTCTCAACGCACAGGGCAGGAACGAAAGCGTTGCTGTGAGCAGTCTTTTCCCATCTCCCGAGAAACTGCCCTCCCGGGGCCAGGGAAAGCCTTTCCTTCTCCAGAACCACCTATTTCAAAGAAAATCACGGACAGCTCTGAAACCCAAGGAACCAGCTGATGCCCGGGCCCCCCTGGGGCTGAGCTGAGATTTCACTCCCTTCTAGGCAGGCCTACGCCCCGTCCCAGCAGGAAGCAGCTAGAGAAGATGGAGCTTCACCCATGTTCCTCTCCAAGATCCCAGGGAGTGAAATCTCGAGGGGGATGTTTCAGGCAGGTGGGTGGGCCCGGGAATGAGTTTGGGGAAAATAATGAAACTAAGAAGAAATTGCCAAGTCTTGCAGTGGCCCAGAAGCACACCCTTTTCAGATGCACAGACTGAGGTCTTTGCAGGTAGTGGAAACTGAGGCACTCTGCGGAGAAGGGTATGGGCCCCCCTCAGAAGGAGAAGCCACAGAAGAATCTAAAGGTACTAAGAACGTGAAAAGACCACATAAAATCAGAAGGCGCCCGCACAGCTTAAAAGAAAGACACTACTGAATGGGGAGAAATGTTTGCATACAACATAGAGAATAAAGATGTAGTATCCAACATCTCTAAAGTACAAGGCCAACAACTAACGGGTCTGACAACCTCACCCCCTGAATACAGGGGGATGAATACATGCTTCCCTGAAGAAGACAGATAGCCAACGGCCAGGCCAGTGCTCATCTTCTCTTACTAAGGACATGCAAATCCAAACAGCGAGAAAACATCTCATGCAAGTGAGAAGGGAATATGTCAGTAAGTCTGGAAACAGCCAGTGTTGGGGTCGTGACAAGAAGGGAGCCCCCATCTGCTGTTGGTGAGAACGTCAGCTGGTCTGACCTCTGTGGAAGCAATAGGGAGATTTTTCAGAATAAGAAAAGAGCTCCCATAGTATCCAGCAATACCACTGACTGTCGTCTACCCCCAAACACAAAAACATCGACCGAAAGAATTGCAGTGTTTAGTATAATAGCCAAGATAAAGGAAACAACCCAAGGGTCCAGCAAGAAGTGTGGTATATTGTGGAATACTACAGTGGAATACTACACAGCCATACAAAATGACACATCCATGCAAATTGCCACTCTATGAATGGAACTTCATACGGAACTGCTGCCAAGTGAAGTGAGTCCAAAAGAGAGGAGCAGACACAGTGATGTCTCGTGGTATTAAAAGATACACAGCCAGGGAGCAACAAAGGGCCAAAGACGACAGAAGTTGATCCACAGAACTGCGTGTGCAGGGAGGGCTGGGGGCAGTGTGCTCTGGTGGTGGGCGAGGTGGAGAGAGACATACACACGAAACCGTCAGGAGCAGCTGGAACATCTCAGAGCCCACAAAGGCCTTTAAAGTGGAAAATAGACACGATGTACTAAATTTAAAAACTGAGACCAGGCCGGAGGAACTCGCCGAGCCGAGCTGGTGGTCTGGGCCCGGGGCCCGAGCTCGGTGCCTGGCACCACCCTGTCCCGCAGGAGTCAGCCCCAGGCCAGACTGTCCCCCGAGCAAACAGGTGAATTAAAATGATAGACATGAGATGGACGGGGCCAGGGAGGGGCGGCAGAGGGATTCTCGGGGCAACGGCGGGCGCAGGGTGGCAAGAAGCTGCTGTGCCGGTTTTGTGCTGAGGGGGGCCGAGGGGCAGGTGACGGGCATGGAGGGGCTCTGATGGCCCTGCTCTCCGCGGGGCCACCCCGAGTCTGCACACTGGACTAAGACTGGCTGCGGCTCTGGGAGGGAGCCAGTGGCTGCCTGCCCCCCCCAATGGCTCAGCTGCCCACACGGCCCCCCGCCCGCCCCCCCACCCCTCCACCTGCCCACCCTCCTGCGCGCCTTCCATTTTTTTGGTTATTTTGGGGCCACAGCAGGCAATGCTCAGGGGTGACTCGTGGCTCCGGAATCCCTCCTGGCGGTGCTTGGGGGATCCCAGGGTGGCCCGGGAGAGGAACCCGGGTGGCCGCGTGTGAGGCAAGTGCCTCCCCCCCACCCCAGCTGCACTGGACCCTCTCTCGCCTCTGGAACAGGCATCCAGCCCACTCGAGTGCCCGGCGTCACGCCCCGTCACGCCCCGGCGCCTTCCCTGCAGATCCCTCTTAGGGAAGATCAGCCCGAACCACATTCCCATGGGGCTCCCTGGGGGGTCCCGGGCCCCGGCTTCTAGGGCTGTAGGAAATCTGGGGAAAATGGCCCTGGGCTCCGGCAAGGACAAGCAGCTCAGGCGGTTCCCAGCCCCCGTGGGATACTGGGGGGTCTGGTCCGCAGGGGGCTCCAAAGACAGCCCCAGAGAACGCCCCCGTCAAGGGGGAGGCTTGCTGCCCCCCCAGCAGACGTCCTGCAGGGCGCCCGTCCCCTCCTCTGCCCCACACGCACGTCCCCCCACCCCCCAGCTCGGCCTGGGAAGCCCCCGGTAGCCACGTGATCAGCAGCCCTCCCCGGACACCACTGTTCAGTGGCTCATCACCAGAGATGGTCCCAGGGAAGGACATGACTCAGGGGACCCCCCGAGGGTCCCCCTCTGCCCCCTGCCCCGCCTGGACACCCACAGGCATCCCAGGGTCCATCTCTGCTCCCTGACACTTTCTGCTTTCAGGGGGCAGCTGTGTCCTTGATGCTCTCCCTGAGAAGGTTCTAGAACATGGATGGAGGGGGAAGCGGGGGTGTGTGTGTGTGACGTTTTCTTGAAGGCTGCGATGGCCCAACTGTCCTCTGGGATGAGAGGCCGGACCCAAGGTTTCTCGACTTCCCAAAGGGGCTCAGCGCCCTGAGTGCGGGGAGCGTCCCTATACTTAATGCCCGAGAGACACGTTGCCCTCCACCCTTGAGACGGACTCAGAGAGACTTCTGTCTTTCAGACGAGCACAGCAAACTCCCCTCGTCAGGGGTCTTGGGAAAGCGTTTTCCCGAGAAGGCTGTGCTGGCGTGGACGGGTCACGGGTCATCTGATTCTTCTTCCTCAGTCTCAGCCTGACACGGAAACGTCCGGTCCTTGTCCTGGACAGGGCCTCAGCCCCAGCCCTCACGCGAGTCCACCCGGTGCTGCCTCCTGGCCGGCCCAGGGCCCACCCGCAGCCTGGACCCCTGCAGAGAGGCTGGAGAAAGGAAGGGGGGAATGCGGGAGGGAGACTGGGGGGTGTGTGAGGGGAGTCGCTCGCAGAGCCCCGAGGCACTGGCTCTGACCCCCGAATCTCTGCTCTCGGGGGCTGCTGGTGGCGATGTGCCTGCACCCCGCGGGGTCCCCGGCAGTGGTGGGTGGGGGCTGGAAGGACGGTTTTCTTCTTTGTCAGCCCACAGGAGACAAAGTGGCAGCGGCCAGCCTCTGGGAAGACATTTCCTGAGTTCTGGCCTCGGAGCCCAGCAGGTGTGGGGGGACGGCGGGAGGGGCCGAGGCGGGGTGGGGGAGGGGCGGCGGAGACCGTTGGTCAGTGCCTGGCGTGTGGCCAGTCCCGGGCTGGGTGGGGTGTGGACACAGGAGTCTGCGGACAGTGACACAGACTTGTGGATAAGCACACGATGCTTGAGACTCTGAGAGGGAACAGGGACCGCGGGGGTCTGTGGGGGGCGGCGAGAGGCTGGGAAGATGCTGATGACTGGGCGGGGGAGGGGGGCGGGGGGGACAGAGGACTGGTGACTGTCAGATGGGTGGAGAGTTCCCAGACGGGCGCCCACGGCTGGCGCTGGGGTCCCGCCACTGGTGTAAGTGCCTCCTGAGGACCCCCAGGGCAGCCCCCTCCGGCCTCAGGTCCGTGACCCACAAAATAGTCTCCTGCCCTCTGCCAAGCTGCCCTGGCCCCCGGCCCCCCAGCCCCAGGCCCTGCATGCCCCCTTCCTGGTGATGGCAAATGAACACTCCAGGACCCCCAAGACAAACAGTTCCCTTGGGGTGCTCCTGTCCCCCACGGCCAGGCCCCTTCACGCCTCCTGCCCAGGGAAGGGCAGGGGGACGCCCCTAAGCCCCCGAGGCTGCTGTCGCCGTGGCGCGACAAGGGCTCTGAGCACGGGACCCTCTCGCCGTGAGGAGACGAGCAGCCCGACTCGAGAGCCCATCTGCAGACGCCCTCGGCACCTGCCGGTGTCTCTGACCTTGAGGTCCAACGGGGTCCCGAGAACTGGCCCCGCCCTGGGCCTCTGAGGGGCGGGAGTGGGAGCAGCACGGCCTGAGTCCCCGTGAGGTGCCGAGTCCCCACGCGGGCGACTGGGGCGGCCTTCCTGATGGCGACAAGCATGCCTCAGCCGCCGGCCGCCCGCGCCCTTACCTGCTGCCCTGGCTGCTGTCACATGGTCACCGTGCCAGCCCCAGGGCCCCTCAGAGGGTCTGGGGGATCCCTGTTACAGATGCGGGTCTGCGGCAGCTGGGCCCTTGGGTGCCGTCTCTGCTGACACCACGGGGTACTGAGGAGTCACAAAGGGGGCAGGGCGGGGCGGGTGCCATGGTGACGGCGCCCACAGGCCCTGCCCCTCCCCCCACGCCCTCTGTCCCACCGGCTTCCCCCTGCCCGGCCCGGGCCACAGGCTCCCGGTGCCCTGTTCTCTCGGAGCTGGTGGGCACCCCTGCCTTCTGGCCTTGAAGCATGGAATGTATCCCGATGAATCCCGGTGTGGGTGTCGTCCCCAGGGGACCCCGGTGTGGGTGTCGTCCCCTTTCGGCATTCGCCAAAGAACTGTAAAATAAATGTGAACTATCAAACCTCACTGAGTCGAGGGCTGTTTGTGCCTTTTCCTCTGAAGTGGCTGACGCGTCCCCCACACCAGACCTTCGGGGGCATCACAGCCTTTGACAAGCCCCTCAACACTGCTCAATCCTAGAAATGTTTTCATGATTCTTATTTGAACCGTTCTTCTTACTAAACGTCAAAAACGGTGCCTGACAGCTACACTCATCCCCAACAGAAGACAGACCGCACACAGCCAGCGTGGGTGTTCTCAGTTATACAGGTGGGGAAGCTCAAACATCTAAAACTTTCTTATGAAGACACCATGATTTTTTTTAATAGTTTATTTTTAATTAGTGAATCACCGTGAGGGTACAATTACAGATTTATACATTTTTGTGCTCATGTTTCCCCCATACAAAGTTCGATAACCCATCCCTTCACCAGTGCCCATTCTCCACCACCAGTAAACCCAACATCCCTCCCCCCCTCCCCAGTCCTGTCTCCCCCCACCCCACACTGCCACTATGGCAGGGTATTCCCTTTTGTTCTCAATCTCTGATTAGGTGTTGTGGTTTGCAATAAAGGTGTTGAGTGGCCATTGTGTTCAGTCTCTAGTCTACATTCGGCCACATCATCTTTCCCCCACATGACCTCCAACCACATTTTACTTGGTGTTCCCTGAGTTGTCCAGAATGAGAGACCAGCCTCCAAGCCATGGAGTCAACCTCCTGGTACTTATTTCTACTATTCTTGGGTGTTAGGAAGACACCATGATTTATCAGTAGATGCAGACGGACGATGTTCCAACATCAGCACTGTCAGCAGGGCCCCGGCTTCCTGCCCGCCCGGCAGCCTGCCTAGTTAACGGGTACATCCCTGCCCCACTTTTTACACTTTTTAATTTTTATTTTGAATCGTGTATGACTGGGTTTCAGTCCTACAACTTTCCAGTGCCCATCCCTCCACCAGTGCACCACTCCATTTAAACACCATGATTTACAAAGCTGTTCTCGATTTATTTACTCATTTATTTGCTGTTTGGATCCCTCCCAGTGATGCTCAGGGGATACTCCTGGCTCTGCACTCAGGAATTACTCCTGGCGGTGCTTGGGGGACCATCTGGGATGCTGGGAATTGAACCCGGGTCGACTGCAGGCAAGGCAAACACCCTCCCAGCTGGACTAGCGCTCCGGCCCCTGTCCTCGATTTATTAACAGGCATTCAGTATCGGAATATTGAATATTGGAGCACCAATCCCAGCACCGCTGTCACCTCCCCAGTTGTCCTTCAAGCCTGCCCTCGGAGCAGGCCCACGTTTGTTCTCTGGTATCAGGCACATTTAAAGTCTGGTGTTTGGGGTTCGGGTCTCTGCTTAGTACTGGCCCTGTGGTTTAAGGACATACAGACCCCACACCTCGATGCTCTGGCCGCTTCATCTTACCTCCCCACCCCCAACTGATTTCCTTCTCATTTCTGTAATCTAGAGTCACCAAGGGTGTGGTACCTGGGTTTTTGGGTCACGGTGTGAATGGACACAGAGAGAGACCCCAATGCAGGTGCAAAGGGGTTTTATTCCAGTTAACTGGGGTCAACTCTCTCACGCACAAAGTGGTCTCGATAGCGACCCCAGCCTGTATCTTCAGCACCCCGCATGCACAGATACAATAGTAAAATTCAGTAAGAGGAAACACATTTATATGGGAATTTGTATTACAGTTATAGTTAAGCATGCTACTTCTTTGTAAATCTTGCTATTTTCTATTTTTTGTATATTAAGACATGGGCTTAAAGTTATAGTTACCCGCTTTCAAAATCAGTTTATGGAGCTGGACACACAGCACAGCGGGGAAGGCTGTTCTGTGCTGTCTCTCGGCTCCTGCCCCGTCTCCCTCCCTCTCTGCAACAGGACCCTTGCCCTGCCCACTTCTCTCCTTGCATCAAAGACCCCAGTGCAAGTGCAAAGGAGTTTTATTGCAGTTAACTGGGGCCAACTATCTCACCCACAAAGCGGTCTCTTGATAGCGACCCCGACCTCCAGGTGCAAGCAGTTTATACAGGTTCCAAGGATGAGCAAGCACTGTGATAGCAGTGACCAAGCCACAGTCATCAGTGATTAGTCAACATCTGATAACAGTTTCTGGTTGTTCCAAAAAATGGACATAGTGACAGTCAATTTCTGGTTGTTCCAAAAAAAGGGCATGGTGACCCCTCATGACCAGTCAGATGATCTAGCAGTTCCTTACCAGAAATTGCAAGTTCAATTTCTGGGAAACAGAAACTTAGGCCTAGTCAAAACTTAACGCTAGCTGTGGCCTGTCATGGCTGCAGTCTGGCTCTAGGTGTGGCTTTCGGGGACCGATCAAAGGGTAATCTGAGGATCTCCTTTATACCTGTGATTCTCTAGACCCCAGGTAAGTGAGCCCAGCGTCTGGCCTTCGGACTTAACCTGACAGCCTCCAGTGCCACCAAGCTGCACGATTCATCACTGCAGCTGCTGAGATTCCAACACCACTGTCCATGTGTCGCTGGATGCTGGGTGGGTGCCATCTTCTAGCTACTGTGTGCATATGTCCTTTAGGGTGACAGTTTCGCGTCTTGGGGGGAGATACCAAAAGCTGGAATTTCTGGGTCAGGGCAGCTGTTTTCTAGACATCTCCACACTCTCTTCCCCAGGGGTTGAGCCTGACAGTTGTCCCTACCGGCAGTGGATCAGAGTTCCTTTCCCAACACAACCCACCAGCAGGTTGTTTCCATTTTTCGGGATACATGCCCTTCTCATTTTGTCTTGATTTGGATTTTCCTGATAAGGGATGACGAACACCTTTTATTGTGGCTATTTGCCATCTGTTTTCTGCAGAGAAGTGTCATTTCCTTCCCCCAGTTTTCAATAGGGACTTTCGGAGTTTTTGATTTTTGATCTTTGTGAGTGCTTTTTATGTCTTGGATATACACCCTTAATCTGATGTGTTGAGGGGCTGGAGAGATAGCACAGCGGGTAGGGCGTCTGCCTTGCACGCGGCCGACCTGGGTTCAATTCCCAGCATCCCATATGGTCCCCTGAGCACAGCCAGGGGTAATTCCTGAGTGCAGAGCCAGGAGTAACCCCTGTGCATCGCATGTATTCTCCTCAGCATGTTCTGAATCCTGGTCTTATCACAAGGTCTTTGATCCACTCTAATTTGGCTCTGATGAAAGATGTGAGATATAGATCCAGCTTTTTGGCATGTTTTTTATTTTTTGAGGTTATCTTGACTTATTTTACCCTTCTTTCTTTCCTTCTCAATGAATTCTTACTTAGGCACCTGGTTGATGAAGTTATTCATGGTTGAGTTTCTTAACTTGAATGGAGTAGGGTTTAATTCTGAGTCCCAAAAAAGTTAGTACACAGATTGTGTGCGTGTGGAGAGCAGGGTAACGAGTCTCTGACTGGGGTACAGGAGAGTGAGAAGAGATCTCTGCAGAGACCAGTGTGGAGAGCTAAGTGGAAAGAAGCTGAAGCTCCCCTGGAAATTCGAGGGTCACAGCCTCCTGCTGGATCTGGGGGGTCACACCCTGACAGGGTCCCGAGCAGAGTGGGGCGAGGTGTGTGGGTGCAGGATTACTTAACAACCCGCTTAGCCCGTCTCCCAGCTCCCCTCCCTACAGAGGGCGTCTGGTCAAACAGTGCAGTTGGGTGCTCTCGTTCAAGGTGCTCATTCTTAGTAAGCTGATGGTCTTGCCCGTCCCCATCCTCGTGAACAGTCTCTGCCTGGCAGAAGGTGCAGGCGGCGGGCACGGTGAGGAAGCAGCGAGGAGCTTGCCTGGGGCCCACGTGAGGCTTGGGACCTGCTCAGATGGGATGTCCAAGGGGGACGGTGCTCAGGGCACCTCCACCAACTGGCACCGTGTGTGTGTGTGTGTGTGTGTGCGCGCGCGTGCGCGCTCACAGAAATAGACATGCAGAGCCCCGAGCTCACGGGTCCTTTGACAGCAACGGAAGCCCCTTCAGGAGCTGGGGACCGGAGGTGGGCGTGGCCTCACCATACGGCCTCTTCACGACTGACCTTCACGACTGACCCGCACCCTTTCATCAGTCTGCCAATACGAAAGGATTACATGCTTTACGTAAATACTGTCATGTTTCTACTTTTATTTTTTTCCACGGTTTTTGGGCCACACCTGGCAGTGCCCAGAGGTTACTCTCGGCTCCGGCCGTGCCCAGGGATCACTCCTGGGGTTCTGGGGATTAAACCGGGTCAGCCGAAAACACACTGGTGTGAGGCAAACGCCCGGCGCACTCCAGCCCTGTTTCTATTTTTGATGAATGAAACATACAAGAACGACTTAAGAAATCATTCTCAAGTGTTTAATTAAAATTCACATAGCATTTCACAGGGACATTTAAACTTCCACTGACTTATACTTTAAAATCCTTTTGCACAACATTTTGCAGTTAACTACATGCTAAAAATCTACAAATGTACAACACAAAAATACATTTGGAGTCCATTCCAATGCAAGTTTAAAACTTTAATTGCAGACAATGTAAAGATATTTAAAAACCAAAAACTACAAAACGAGCACATAAAAGTTTTCCCTTTTGAATATTTAATAAAATACTGCTCTGTATAAGACCTAATGAAAAATTCCAGTTACTTATAAAATAGTTATGTGAGAAAAAAATGAAAATGTGTAGGTATGAAATACACTTATATTATTTAAACAAGCAAAATGCTGAATACTTTGATGGTACCTCAAATCAAGACAGGTGAAAACACTCAGAAGCAACTGCTCGCAGGCAAAGGCAGATGCGGGGGGTGGGGTGGGGGGGACAAGAGACCAGCTGACAGCCCCTGGCTGGACGGGAAGAGGATGGGCTACCTTGGAATTCTCATCCCTGCTGTTTCAGGAGCGGGGAGGAGAATCCGGCTTCCAATTACAGAAACACCCGAAACTAAATTACTTGGGTCGGTTTAGTCAATAATAAAGCAACTGCTGAAATAGTACAGTAACAGATGTACTATTGGGAAGAAAAGGATCATTTTTCGAGGTTTAACAATGTAAAACCTTGGAAACGAGTCCCAGTCAACAACTGCACGAGAGATGGCCCGATGAACTGACTGAGCAAGGCGCTGTCTGCACACGCACACACATAGCAAACACGCACAGCAAACATGGCAAACACATGCACACACACAGCAAACACACACACAGCAAACACACACATACAGCAAACACACGCACACCCACAGCAAACACATACACAGCAAACACATGCACACACAGCAAAAACACACACAACAGCAGACACACACAACACACACACTGCAAACACATATCAAACACACGCACAGCAAACACATATACATAGCAAACACATATGTACACAGCAAACACATATACACATCAATCACATGTGCACAGCAAACACATGCATACACAGCAAACACACACATCAAACGTGCACACAACAAACACGTGCACAAACAGCAAACATGCATGTGCATAGAGCAAACACAAACATACACACACACACACACACACACACACACACACACAAGCAGGAGAGTGCTGACAGTCTTGGCTGCAAGCCCTGCTGCACCCTGCTCTTCCCTTCCCGAGGAGGCTCCTGCTGTCCGAGTCTGAACTCTGAGCGGCCTGGCCCTGCGCCACACCCCGGGGCAGCCGGGGGCACGTGCTCCGGGAAGCCTCCTGACCAGGACGGGAGAAAGTTCCCGGGAGAAATCGGTTTCACCAACAGACAGAACAGACCCAAGGGTACTGCGGCCTGAGGGCTCCTCGCGGGCAGGCTCTGGGATGGCACACAGTGACGTCACTGCCACTTTCCCGATCAACTACTGTTCCACACAGTGACGTCACTGCCCTTCTCCCGATCAACTACTGTTCCACACAGTGACGTCACTGCCACTTTCCCGATCAACTACTGTTCTGCACAGCGGAAACATAAGCTGGAGGCTGGGGGGCACCAACAAGCCGAACAGCCCGAGAGTTCCCACAGCCGGTCCAAGGGGTCTGGACAATGCGGCTACGGCAAGCTGGACCTCCAAAGGCCATCTGGGCACTTCCTGCCACACCAGGCAAACGCAGACAATCACATGACCGTGTAGGACTCACAGGACAGAGGGTTCAGAAGGAAGCAGGCCCTGCAGATCCGTTTCCTTAGCCTGGAAACCCAATGCTGAGCTCTGCGCCTCTGAACCGCCTTCGCCCTGCCTTGCCCTCCCTCCGGGCTGCCTCTCCCGGACACCTGGACGGAGGGACACGCCAGTCCCGACCAGAGGAAAGGGAACCCAGCACAGAAACGCCGCCTCCAGACTATCCCTCCTGCGCACGGGGACAGGCAGCTACTCCTCCCGGCCCTGCAGAGGGCAGGGAAGTCTCCAGCTGCCGCCAAATCACACCGACGGGGCGACTCAGCTTCTGTGAAACTGGGTCTCGAGAGTGAACCATGGCCTAGCCTCTGGGACGTTTATTAGGCCAATGAGTCTAGCTGACATGCCGAATGATAACCTTCAGGAGAAACTGAAGTGGGATGATGAGCTTGGAGATATCGATCTTTGAAATTCACTCAGTGCGTCAGAAAGCGAAAGGGAAAAGCAAAGGAGCCCAAGCAGGGGACTCGGAAACACTGTTTCAGCGAGTGACTCGGAAACACTGTTTCAGCGAGCCACTCGGAAACACTGTTTCAGGGAGCTGAAGAGCTGGGGGACCCCGCAGGGCTGCTGCTGCTTCTCCCCCCCCCAGACCCGGTTGTTTCCAAGTGTCCCAGAGTCCCACTTCCTCAGACACAGGTCCTGCACGTGGTGTGGCACGGGGCCCTTGAGGCAATAGCCTCCGGAGAGCAGAATGAGGTGCCCCGACCCCCTGCTGGGCGGGTGGCCACCGGCCAGGACACAGGACACTTGCTCGCACCGTCCCGGCGCCAGACGCCCCAGACATTCTGCAAACCCCGACATGCACCCAGAGAGGGAGCAGAGAATGGCGGAAGTGCCGGAGCAGTGTCAGAGAGGAAGGCCCCGCCGAGCGACAGGTGGCCCAGCGCAGGGACAGAGACTTGCGGGAGGCCGGTGGAGAACCGACGACTCACGACCACAGCCGGGCCTTCGGCGAGCTAAACGCAAGAACAAGCAGCTTCGGAGAAAGGATCCTACGCCGTGGGAAGAGAACTTCCCTAAAATATCGCCTATCACACACACACACACACACACACACACACACACACACACACACACACACACACACACACACACACACACACACACACACACACACACCGGGAAGTAAATAAATAAGTACAAAAACCCAGCCCTGGTACCTCTGAGGAATTTCCACCAACTCTCAAGTGATTTCAACCCCCACGACACGCACCAGCAGCCGCGCTCGAGCCACGGCCCAGAGCGCACTGGGCTCCGCGCAGCCCACGGGGACACGCGGCAGGAACAGCTCACTGTCCCGGACAACATGATTCAGATTCGGTCCTTACCCGAAGGGCAACCGGTGAGAGCGGTGGCCGTACCCTGTGAGCCCGGAAGCGCCAGCGTTTCAGAAACGACTGATGCTGGTTCCGGAATGAGCCGAGAAGCTGCTCGAGCCCGGACTGCCCCCTTGGTTCTGAGCGGCCGGAGGAGAGACAGTCTCTCAGAGACAAGACTCAGAGTGAAGCCAGATGGCGGCACCGCCAGCGTCTGATTGCAGGTCCAAGGCCCCTCGAGACGGGTGCACAGCAGCTGAACACGCGGAAACGACACATTCCCACACAACGCTGCCGCTGCCGCGCCAAGGAGCACCCGTGCCTAGTGGCGTACACGCGGGCACGAGTCCCCACTCTGCTTCACCAGCCCCCCACGGCAGCACGAGAAACGCCGCCACAGGCTCCTAACGCAGAGGGCGGGGCCACTGGTCACCACGCCAACGGACACTAGGCCAGCCTTGTTTGCAGCATGGGGTGAGCTGGCCCTCCCCGCCCCACCCTTTACAGCTCTGTTGAGGTATGATTGATGCAAGCCAAACTGCACGTATCTGAGAGTGCGACTCACTATGCGACCTTTCAAACAGCATGAACAGGGCCTGAAAACAAAATATGCACAACTGAAAGGCGTAAAAACAGCACATTCTGATTTTCATGAGACAGGGATGGGATTCTAAACAGGAGGGTGGAAGAGGAGAGAAATGATGTCATTCCAGGTACCAAATTTATTCGGAAGGTTTGGAAATGCCAAAGTTGACAGCCAGCTTTCTGGACTTCCTCCTGGACGAGCTGGCTGGTGCTTTGCGGAGGGGGGCGCCCTGGCCCTGGGCGGGGCTGTCCGAGGGGCCGGCGGGGGTGGGCTGCAGTTTGGGCGATGGCTTGCCGGGCGCGGCCGGGGGTGCAGGCTGGCTGGTCTGAGGGGTGGTGGCTGGGGAACTCTGGGTCTCCTTATTCTCAAAGTGCTTTTTGCTTGCAACCCGCTTTTTGGTGACCTTAAAGGAACACAAGCGTCATCCGTTACCAACACACATCCCAAAGCTGAGGTCTGAAAACACCGTTGCTCCAGCTGCTACTCCGACTGGTGCCTCCGTATAACGTCCAAACCAGACTTTCAGGAAAACCAGGGAATATGGTTGTGAAATATGCAAAAACTCTCCCCAACCTAAGCAGAAAAATATTTGCTATTTTTGCTGTCAAGGCCTTCTGCCACCCAGGGACCAGGCAGGCGGCTCCCGGCTGGGGCACAGGCCTGGCGCGCGCCACATGTGGGGAACTGCACTGAGGGGAGCCACGGCCCGGGAACGGTCAGCACTACCCACGGCAAATGTTAGGTTTGTTATTTCCACCGGAACGACCGTCTCCAGCGATGACCAGCAGAGCACAGAGCCCCCCCCCAGGACAGTGGCCCCAAGAAGCAGAGCTTTGCCCCGAGGGCCGGCACTCACCTGCAGGGGTATGAACTGGTGGTGCACCCCGGCGGGTGGCCCGGCGAGGGCGGCGTGGTGGAAGGCCTTCCCGGGCGCCGGCGGGCCCCAGGGCAGGCTGCGGGGCAGGTGGGCGGGTGGCGGCGGCATGATGGTGGCTGCGGAAACCCCCGAAGATGCTCTGAGGCCCAGCAGAGCTGGGGGTCGCACGGCCTCCCCCTGACTCCCTTTCCCAGGGCCCCGCCGCCCCTGCCCCGGGGCCCGAGAGGAGTGGGGGCTTACCTGGCCCCAGGGCTAGGCCGCTTCCGTAGTGCTCCCAGCCTACAAGGAACCAGACGGACTCAGTCGGGCAGAACCTCTCTCCTCCCCACCACCCACAGCTCGGGGCTTCCTCTGGGCTCCCCACCTGGAGGTCACTCTCGGGGGAGGCCAGGGGCCGAGTCTGAGGGGCTGCCTCCAGGGCAAGGCCCTTCCCCGCCGCGCTGCAGGGACCTGACTCGCAGGTGTCTGACTCGTGGCTGCCGAGGGCACTGGCCTGGGCTCCCACCCTGGGTCCGAGCGTCTGCGTGGCCGTGAGTCTGCCGGGCAGGGCTCACGGCCCCGGGCCCTCGCACCGAGCAGCTCTACTCTCAGCCGCTGCCCCGTGGGTGGAGAATTGTGGGCGGGGCTTGCAGGCCCCCTGAGCACCTCTCGGGGGAGTGCCAGGAAGAAGGGGGGAGTGGGAGGTCCCTAATGAAGAGACGATCTGGTCACTGAAGCACACCGGCCTTTCTGGCGTCCACAGCGAGGGCCGCAGCCGTGCAGGCCAGGGGTCAGACAGCGGGCAGGGTGTTGGTTAGCCTTGCATGCGGCCGACCCGAGTCTGATTCCCGGCATCCCACATGCCCCTGAGCACCACCAGGAATGACTGAGTGCGGGGTGGGGGTCACCCTGAGCGCGCCCACTCTCCTAGGAAAAGGGGGTGAGACTCGGGTGAGGACTGTCCACGGGACCGAATAAGGAACTGGGGAACTGGTGAGCACTGAGTGTCCACTGACAACGGGCTGCTGGGTCAGTGGTCTGGAGAAGCGGCTGCCCGAGAGCCCGGACAGCCAAGAGCGGGATCCCCGCCCCCTCCCGCACGCCACCCCGTGGACGGCTCAGGAGGAACCTTTGGAGCAGGAAAACTCTCCCAGAAGAGACGAAGGACCCTACAAGTTTTCCTTAGGGCAACTCTTTTTTTTTTTGGGGGGGGGGTGCTGGCACACTCGGAGGAACTCGGAGGAGCTCAGGGGTTACTTCTGGCTCTGCACTCAGGGTTCACTCCTGGAAGTGCCCAGGGGACCCCACGGGGTGCTGGGGACCAAACCCAGCTGGCCACGTGCAAGACGAGTGCCCTTTCCGCTGACCATAGCCCTGGGAGGACCCCACCTGGCCTCCCTGCACTTACGGCCTCAAGGCCAAATTTCAACCCCAATCTCCCTGCCAGTGGCAGCAGTGGGCACCCCCACACCACCCCGCTGCCCTGGAGGCTGTTGCCGGCCCTTTCTAGAAGAGTCTGTGGGCTACTTCTTACAATTCCTTCTTGTATTCCCAAATATTTTATTCTGTAGTTTGGCACCCTGAAAATGATGCTTCCTTAAGGAACTTTGTCTTTTGGGGGTCACACCTGGCAGTGCTCAGGGGTTCCTCCTGGCTCTGCACTCAGGAATCACTCCTGTGGGTGCTCAGGGGACTGCAGGGACATCGGGGACAGAATCCAGTTGGCTGCACACAATCGAACACTCCGCTCTACCGACTCTGCAGCCCTGTGTCGGGGAACTGCCCAGGGATGACGCTGGCCCACCCCGAGAGGGGCCAGTGGTCTTACCGGCTGGCTGGGGGTAGATGGGAGGGAGGGCTCCGGGCGGCACGGCAGCGGGGTACGTGGGCGGAGGGAACATCGGTGGGGGCAAGGGGAAGTTCATTCCGAAGGTGCCCTGCGGAGGAGGGAGGCTCGGTCAGGCCCCGGCGGAAACGCCCGGAGAGGGGGGCAGGGGGCTGTCCTCACCAGCTGCTGGAGGGCGGAGAATGCGGCCCTCTCCTGGGCCTCACTTTCGGAGGGACACTGGGGCCCCTGCACCAACAGGCCGTTGGACAGCTTCACTTGGCAAATCGTCATCGTCTGCAACAGAGAAAGGGCATCTGGGGACCACTGCCCATGCCAGCGCGGGCACGGCCTCCCCCGGACATGCGGGCAGCAGAGCGGCCAGTGCCCGCCCAGGCAGGACAGTGTCACAGGCCCACAGGAGCCGGCCCGGCCTCCTGCCGTGGAGGAAGGAGCAGGGAAGTGCCCAGAGGGGAGCCCCGGGGCTGCAGAGGCCACGGCGCGACTCGGGCACTGGCGGGCGGTGTGGGCACTCTGCCCGGAGCCCAGTTGGGACGACTCCGGAAGCCTCCAGTCCGCAGACGGTGAACTGCGCAGGGGTTGGCGATGCCCTGGAGAGGCCCCTGAGCTCCCGCGGCACACGGTGGGCAGGCCACCCGGGGCAGGTGGGGTGTGGTCCCGAGACCCGCAGCGACCCCGAGCACAGGGCTTGGCCCCAGCTGAGAGCGGGACCTGCTGAGAGCCGCAGCTTCAGGGTGGGTGAGCCAGCACCGCAGCCCCCTAAGGACTCGTGTGTACAAGCCCCAAGCACTACACCACGAGCACGCAGGGAGGGAAAGGGGAGGAGGAGGGAATGGCAGCAAGCCTGATCTCCAGTGTCCTGCAAAGACGACCACATCGGGGCTGGACAGTACAGTGGGAAGCTGCTGGCCTTGCACGGGGCTGACCTGGGTTCAACCCCTGGCATGCCCGACGGCCCCCCCGAGCCCCGCTGGGAAGAGTCGGCCCTGTGGTCCCGGGGCGCGTGCATGTGTGCTGCCCCACGACAACAACCAGGAGGAAGGAGCTAAAGGTAAAGAGGCTCAAAGGACCGCTGAGGTTGAAACTACTCCCACTAAAGTGCTCTTCGCCCTGTTCACTCCCACTGCTCACAGACATAGAGACGAGGAAAAAAAATCACGGCCAGAGTTTCAGCAGCCCCGCGTTCTCCGGGGTTCCGGAAAGAAAGGCGGGGTGTGCGGGAGGTGCCTGCAGCCCACCCACCGGCCCCCGCCGCCCCGCACGCACCTGTGGTGTCCGCAGGAAGGAGAATTCCGGCTGTGGCACGCCGACGAGGGAGCAGAGCCGGCAGAGCTCGGCGACGGAGGCGGGCACGGGCGGGAGCTGGCTGGGCGCGGGCCAGCACACGTTCTCCACAGGCGCGTGCCGGAACTCAGCGCCGGGGCCGCTGTCCGCGAGAGAGGCTGCCGAGGCCAGAGGGACAGAGCTCGTCAGTGAGCAGCTGGCGGCGGACGACCATCCCGACTCACTAAGGAATGCGTGTTTTTGTTTTTTTCCTTTTTGGGTCACACCCGGCGATGCTCAGGGGCTACTCCTGGCTCTGCACTCAGGAATTTCTCCTGGCAGTGCTCGGGGGACCATATGGGATGCTGGGAACTGCCCGGGTCGGCCGTGTACAAGGCAAACGCCCTCCCCGCTGTGCCGTCGCTCCAGCCCCTCGAGTGTGCTGCTGACGGGGAACTCACACCCCTGACACCTTTTCTCCTGGGGCTACGACCCGCGACCCTCAGCAGCCGCTTCTGCTCAGGGATCACTCGGGCAGCCTCAGGGGATATTCTGGGGTGGGGGGAAGGGGGGAGTTGTGTTCAAATCTGCGCCAGCTGCACGCAAGGCTCGAGCCCTCCCCACTGCGGCAGCTCCTGCACCGCCACCAGAGCTTCCTGTCTGCTTCTGCGTCACACCGGCCGGGCACTCGGGAAGGACTCCTGGCCATGGGGGTGCAGGGCGGGCCCATGCAGGGCAGGTGCTCTGCCCGCTGTCCTGCCGCTCTGGGCCCACCACCGAGATGTCCCAGTGCTTTCCTTGAGCTGCTTTAACTGCGTGGTTACGTTCAGCGGCTCTGGTTTCAGTTCTGCTTTCCCAAAGTGCCATCTTACACCCTGAGACTCAGGGGTGAATCTTCCTCTGCTCCAAAACGATGCTCGAGAGGGATTCCTGGAACCAGGTTGTCTAGCGCTGCTGGTGGGTCCCAGGCAACAGTCAGGGCCCAGGGCAGTGGGCTCACTGCTGCAGCCCAAACCAGGGCCTCTGCACGTCCACTGCGGCAGCCGGGACACACGGGCGGAGCTCGGCGCCACCCCAGACAGCCGCAACCTGAGCTTCCGACGCCCGGGCGCCAAGGATTTCCAACAGACAGAAACAGCGCCTTGGGTTTGAAGCAGAAAGCATCTTTCCCGTCCTGTATTGGAGCCGCATCCAACGGTGCTCAGAGCTCAGTACTCTGGGGTGCTCGGCCCAGTGCCAGGACCACCCCACGTCTCTAGGAGAGCGCACGTGTGCCTCCGTCCTCTGAGCCAGATCAAGCCTGGGAGCATCTTTCACTTTATGGTAAGTGTGAACTTTGTTCAAAAGCAGGCCTGTCACTGGGGACGGTTCTCTAGATTACTGCTACTTTCAGCCACCTGGCCCAACTCTCACCGGCACGTAACGCCCCCCCCCCGAAACTGATCTAGGTCTGACTCGATGGACCCCAATCTCCTTCTCTCGAAACCGTGATGCCTTTCGGAGACGCTTCAGTCCCTGCGGATTCTGGGCTTGTCACTCTTCATGGCGGGCGTTTTGCAGATAGAAACACTAAGGTCTGAGGAACACGTGGACTCTTTCACTTGATTTCCTAGGTTCTTTATTTTGGGTTACACCCAGCGATGCTCAGGGGTTACTCCTGGCTCTGCACTCAGGAGTCACTCCTGGCAGTGCTCGGGGGACCATATGGGATGCCGGGGATCAAACCCGGGTCTGTAGCGTGCAGGGGAAATGCCCTCCCTGTAGGCCCCTAGTCCGGTAATTTTACCCAATTCTAACACCGATGCTGATGTCTCTGGTGCCAACTGTCTTGAAATGGCCAGATTCTCATGGCCGTGCTGCGACGCTACCAACACTTTGTGAACAGGAGACGTCAGAAAAGCGAAGTACGTACTGGGTAAGTAAGTTACCAGATTGTTTTTAAATTACAGGTGGGAAAAGAAAAGCTAGAATGTGAAGTCCTTTTGGGGTTGGAGTCCACCGGATGAGGAACGGTCGCTGCTTACTGGAAACAGCACAACTGAATCACAAGCACGCAGCCCCAGGCAGCAGATGGAGAACTTGGGGGCGAATGTTCTGAGGCTGACGTGCGGTGAGGACTGTGCTCTCTTCTCTTCCTCTCGACTGGTCTCCTTTCAGGAGAGCATCTTTACGGTTAAAGAAGGCCCCTCGGGGAAGTGACCGGCCGGGGGAGCCTGAGCCGGCGAGGGCCGTGTTTGTCCACTTCACTTACTCGGCTTTTTGCCTTGCTTGGCCTGGGAGGAGGGTCCACGCTCCCCTCTGCTGCTCGTGGAGGTGGCGGCTTCGTTTCCAAACTGCTTCGTTTCGTTCTTATGGTCCGCGAGGTCAGAGCTGTCTATTTTCAGAATTTCCTTAAGCATCCGCGTTCCCTTCTGATGGTCACGGAGAGCATGCGGGGAGGAGGGAGAGGCTGGGGTTAGCCGCAGGGCACCCCCGCGCCAGGTTCGCATGCAGACGCCGACGCCGGGGAACGGGCAGAGGGAAGGCCTGGGGCAGAACCAGAACCGCCCACCACACCTGGGGCACAGAGCCCATCTGGGCCCTTGGCCTGACCGGCACCCAGCTGCTGGGCAGGGGGGCCGAGAGAGCAGCTCTGGTCCCTGCGGGAGCCAGGAGAGGGTGGCTCCTGCCCCGCGAAGCCCCTTCCCCTTCCGGGGACAATGAGGACACCTCGTCCAGTCAGGGCCACGGGAGACAGGTGGGGTCTGACCGGGAAAGGGTCCCCTACAGATGCTCCCGCCGGTACCAACCAGGGCGAAGGACTGCGGGGACAGGAGCTCTGCCGGCGGCTCCTCCCGGGGAGCCTGTCCTTCACTGTCTTTGTGGAGATTCAAGGATGCTAGAATGTTCTCGAATCCGGGGCTCGGCTAAAAGAACAAAGACTTCAGGCATCAAGCGGACAGCTGAGTATCACATACAAAGACAATCATTTAATTTCGCCCAATCGTCTTCCCTGGTGTTAAAATCTAGGAAGAGAAACTGAATAAATGATCTTTTACCTTGTTCGTGTTTGGAAAACCTGCCGCCTTCTGGCTTTCTGTGACTTCTGCATTTTCATTTCTCTTCAGCAGCTTAATGTTAGATTTCCCAGGCCCTCCGAGCGCCTGTCAAGGGGCAAGAATGAGATTTGTGTGCAGATAAACTTTATAATTACTCCTGTGTTCCAAATAAGTCAGTGTGGACCTTTTGTGTGCTATTTCCCCTCATACCATCAGGGTAAAGGAAGGTCTGTAAAGCAGGTGATGCAAACAGTCCCATCTGCATCACCAGCTTCCTAATATTTAATAGTTCCTTCAATGGAAGCAAAGAGTCAGAACAGCAGCGAGTCAAATCGTATTTCAACAGAATTTGTTTTTTCAAATCTTAAAGATCTGATATTTTAGCATTAAAAATATTTTTTCCCCCGAACAAGAGCCCATAAGCTCCACGAGAGAGGCCTGCGGCACGAAACCCTGATCCCCTGATCCATTTCTTCTCTGGAAGCAGGAAAAAGGCCCAAGAGCTGCAGAGTGGGACCGACAGGAACTCGGTGCCTCCCCGGCAGCGCCCGGGCCCCGAGCACAGAGGCAGGAGCACACCTGGACACTGTGAGGGGTGGCCTGATGTGCTGTGTGTGTGTGTGTGTGTGTGTGTGTGTGTGTGTGTGTGTGTGTCTCCACCTACTGAGAAGCTGCTCTGTGCCAAATACACTCTTTAATATAATCTTAGAAGAGATTTGATTTTTAAAATTTCTCTTCAAATATGCATATAGAAAATGCACGTCAGGTATAAAAATACGTGGCATTTTAGGTTGAAACTGCTTTGGTTATAGAACATACAAGAAGCACAGTCTGTAAAAACCACATCCTCTGCTCCACAGTCAGCCGTGTCTGCAATGCTGACACATGTGTGTTCAACAACACACTCCACGCCATTCACGCATGTACAGGTGTGTGTTCACTCACAGGCTCGGGCCTCGAGCATGCTACGACACATGCCAGCTCCGTGAGGAGTGGCCGGACAAATCCCAGGACAAACTGAGCCGTACTGGGAACAGAAACCAGGGAGCACTGAGCACCCTAAGGGTGCTGGGTTCAGTCCCAAGATGAGGTGTGGACCCCCTCAGGGTGCTGGGTTCAGTCCCGAGGTGAGGCGTGGGCCCCCTGGGGTGCTGGGACCAGTCCCGAGGTGAGGTGTGGGTCCCCTGGGGTGCTGGGACCAGTCCTGAGGTGAGGCGTGGGCCCCCTGGGGTGCTGGGACCAGTCCCGAGGTGAGGCGTGGGCGCGCTGGGGGCCCCAGGACTCTGAACATCCTGGGCGGGAGCGCGTGACTGTAAGGAGCCGGAGGGCGTGCGGGGTGTCCAGGGCTCCTGAGTGGACGGGTCACTCGGCCTCCCAGTGGGCACCACTGTGGCCTGCCTTGGTCCCCACTGCACCTTCCAAACTTGTTTTCCGTCCAGCTGCCTCCCAGAGACGATGGACACAAAGGCAGCCCCCACTCGGAGCTGGGCGACTTCCTGTACCCCGAAGCACTGCACTGAAGCCACCCTCAAGAGAAGCCGAGGCGGTGAGGGGCGGTGTCCCCCAGAAGGCTGCCCGGCAGGGCGCTCACCTGCTTGCCCGGCCCCCGGTGTGGCCGGCTCTCGGCCTTGGCACTCCGGGACTCTTCTTTAACTGGGGACAAGGAAAGGGGGTTTGGGCTCCGATCAGACTGTGGCCCCCACACAGACCCGTCTGTGTGCAAAGTCCCCAGAACCGCGAGAGAACAAAGCCCCCGACCCCCCGTGTGACCGACGGGGGAGGCAGAGATAGAGCCGGCACAGGCACGGGGACAGCTGCGCCTGCCCGACAGGAGGGAGGGGCGGGAGGGGAGGAGGGAAGGGCCAGCGCAGAGAGAGGTGCGGGCGGGCAGGGTGAGAGGGAGGGAGGGGGGAGAGTGGGAGAGAAGCCCCCGCGCCCGCCCCCAGGGCAGAGCCACAGGTGGGAAGGGCAGGAGGGCTGAGGCCGGTGCTCGGGGAGTCTACGGGCAGGCTGGGGCGGGGAGGGGTGCGGGGAGAGGGGCTGTGCTCAGGAGAAGGCGGACGCTGAGGGGAGCAGAGGCGAGCGGCAAACACCTAGACAGGCGGTGGCCCCACGCCCTCCCCGCCTGCGTGTCCGTGTGGACAGACCGGGTGCCCGCGGCGGCCCCTTCCCAGCAGCCTTACACTTCCGGTGCGGCTCCTGCTTCCTTGGCTGGGCCCTGGCGCTGTCAGCCGGGCGAGGCACACGAGTGTCCTCTGGAGGGGGCGCGGCGCCCTGGAATGGGAGTAAGTGAGTGAGGGTCGCGCCTCCCGCCCCTTCAGTAGCCCGTGAAAGAGCAGCCACTCACAGAAGTCAGAAAAGTACAAAATCTAAAAACAATAAGTTTTCACCAGCCAGAAAAAAACATTATTGGGAGACCTGTGTGTGTGGGGAACACATGACAGTGCTCACGGGTCACTCCTGCTCTGCGCTCAGGGCTCACCCCCGGCTCTGCGCTCAGGGTTCATTCCGGCTCTGTGCTCAGGGTCGCTCTTGGCTCTGTGCTCGGGGATGACTCCTGGTTCTGTGCTCAGGGGTCACTCCCAGCCCTGTGCTCAGGGTTCATTCCTGGCTCTGTGCTCAGGGTCACTCCTGGCTCTGTGCTCAGGGTACATTCCTGGCTCTGTGCTCAGGGTCACTCCTGGCTCTGTGCTTGGGGATGACTCCTGGCTCTGTGCTCAGGGGTCACTCCCAGCTCGTGCTCAGGGATGACTCCTGGATCTGTGCTCAAGGATCACTCCTGGCTCTGTGCTCAGGGCTCACCCCCGGCTCTGTGCTTGGGGATGACTCCTGGCTCTGTGCTCAGGGTCACTCCCAGCCCTGTGCTCAGGGTTCATTCCTGGCTCTGTGCTCAGGGTCACTCCTGGCTCTGTGCTTGGGGATGACTCCTGGCTCTGTGCTCAGGGTCACTCCTGGCTCTGTGCTTGGGGATGACTCCTGGCTCTGTGCTCAGGGGTCAGTCCCAGCTCGTGCTCAGGGATGACTCCTGGATCTGTGCTCAAGGATCACTCCTGGCTCTGTGCTCAGGGCTCACCCCCGGCTCTGTGCTTGGGGATGACTCCTGGCTCTGTGCTCAGGGTCACTCCTAGCTCGTGCTCAGGGCTGACTCCTGGCTCTGTGCTCAGGGCTGACTCCTGGATCTGTGCTCAAGGATTACTCCTGGCTCTGTGCTCAGGGTTCACTCCTGGCTCTGTGCTCAGGGCTGACTCCAGGCTCTGTGCTCAGGGCAGATGGGACCACAGTGGTGCTGGGATCTGAAGACCTGCCACAGCCTCATGTAAGTTTGTCTTAACCTCTGACTATCTCTCCAGCCTCCAGATACAAGTGTCACTAACACAGTCTTAGTCCAAACATTCCTATGTGCATTAAGTAGTAACAATCATTCTACAAAAGTGCTACTTTCAATATAAAGAATTTTGCTTTAAGTCCACAGAGAAACAAAAGAAAAGAAAAGGTCGATGCTTCTTCATCACAGAACCATCAGCTTCTAAAGACTCTTCTTAGTCGCTTCCAGGGACCCTGTCTACAAGGGTGGGGGGTGTGGGCGCTGCAGACGGGGCCAATGCAAGGTAGGAACAGGGACCTGGGGCTAATGAACAACATTTTAGATGCTTCCATGGAAACACCAGAGAATAAAGACGTTCTCCTCTTTAGTGGAAAAGCTCCCAAATGCTGCCGCTTACTCTGCAACCCTGCGTGAGGGAGACGCCAGGGCCCGCAGGCTCCCGGTGAGGCCCGACTGCAGCACCCGCCTCTCGGTGGCAGGAGTCGCTGTCAAGAGTACTGAGAAAGGCCCCGAACCAAAGCAACACGCAATAACCATATTTCCCCCTCACCGACAATCACTATTCTCCTCCTCTGTAGTGGTCAGGACTTTTGTTCCATTTACTGCTCGGGTCTGAGTGCTCACTCACGCAGCACTCCTCACGCGGACACACACCGACCAGTATCCCCGAGAGGGAGCAGTGAGCAGTGGCAAACACCAGAGCGGAAAGGCTCCGAATTCGAATGCAGAGCGATGGCGAAGGGGCCTGCCTGCACGCAGCCAGCTCCGGCTCCATCCCTGCCGCCACATGTGCCTCCCGAGAATGCCAGGAGTGGCCCCTGGGCCCAGGACCAGGAGTAAGCAGGGCGGGGCCCCGAACCAGGGGCCTCCCTCAGAACCAACACCCAAACCTGACAGTCTGCACACAGCTCACCCCCGGGCAGAAAGGGTGTTTGGGGCCCAGGGCATCTATGAGCCAAGGCTTCTGCTGGGCACGCGCCCTCCGGCCTTGCTGGCGCTGCCCTGGCTGCAGGACGCGGCCAACGCCCAGACTCTCGGGGCAGGATATAACCCGAGAACACCCTGCTCAGCCGCGAGCTGGGAAGGCAGAACCACAACTCTCGAGACACAGCGGAAACTCACTCCTCTCCTCCCCCGTGAGAACTCTTAGCAGAATTTCTTTTTACTCTCTATTAAGGAGTATGAATTTTATCTTTAAGACAACCAGCTGCCACCAAGGCAAGGGAAACAAGAGAGTCACTGAGTGCAATTAAGGTCTTTGTTGAATTTAAAATACAGGAGCTATGACTTGGGAAGATATATATATATATATATATATATATATATATATATATATACATTTAATCCAATATTGATTTAAAATAGGAATCACCTATTTTCTAATTGATTGGCCCCAAAACATGTATCTAGCTGAAAATTTTTGTTTCCATTTTATGACAGTTTGGGAGAAAAGGGCTCACTGCCTCGCTTTGTGAGGGCGAAACTGATGCCAGCACAGGCTGCAGACAATATTAAGTCTCAGCTGGGCCTCAGTTTCTGCAAACTCTCAGTTGAGTACTTTGCCAAGATAAGGAATTGGGCAGTTGGGTCCGGCCGGTCATGAGGGATCACTGTCCCCTCCTTAGAGGCTGTTACCGACCACTGTCTAACTGCTGACGGCCACTGTAACAGGGACAATGCTAAAAGCAGACCAGTATATAAACTGCTTCTTAACTGAACCCTGTATGAACTGCTTGTGACTTGCAGTCGGGGTCCTGGTCAAGACTCCCCTGTGCTGGATGAGACTCGGACCCCAGCTCGGGCTAGCAATCAAGTTCCTTTGCTTTTGCATTATTGTGTGTGGACTTGGTTGGGGACCCGAAACTCGGGCACAACACCTCGCAAAGAAACACACACACACACACACACACACACACACACACACACACACACACACACGAACACGCGCACGCGCGCACACACACACTTTCCTCAGTAAGACACCCAAGGCAGGCCTGACCTTGTCCTGGAGCGAGGGCGGGGCGGGGCCGGCGCCCTGCAGGCACTGCCAGATGGTGCAGAACTCGTCCTCGTCCTCTGTGGCGGCCTGGAAGGGAATAACCCTGTGAACGCCACGGACCCGAACCCAAAGAGGCTTGGAGGCGCTCGGGGCTGCACCTGCTCCCACGGGTGAGCACCACCCCTCCCGGCCACACACCAGGCGGAGGCCCCAGAAGAAAACTTGGCATGGGGGCCAGAGCGATAGCACGGCGGGGAGGGCGTCTGTCTTGCTCATGACTGACCCGGGTTCGATCCCTCGCATCCCACATGGTCCCCGAGCACCTCCACAAGAAATTCCTGAGTGCAGAGCCAGGAGTAACTCCTGAGCATCACTGGGAATGACCCAAAAAGCAAAACAAACAAACAAACAAACATCTGGCCTGGAAGTGGAGTCATTTCCTCACCGAGGCCAGCTGGAGGGGACAGGAGAGGTCCCTTCAAGAGCCGGGACCCGTGACAGTGGCTAGTGGAGGAAGGTTAGTCTTTTCCGCATGCGAATGTAAGTGATTTGCAGTGGTCTGACTGAGAGCATTTCAAGGAGACCAAATGCCATAGAAGAGTCTATAGAATCAATATCCACATAAAGATATTTTTGTTTTCCAAGGAACTGACATACCAACATTCAAATGAACACCTAAGTTTTATTTATTTTCAAAATCTTTATCTTCCAAAAAAAGTAACCTACTAGATTTAAAAATCAGCTATTGGTCAAGTGAAAACAGAGATAAATAAGTGGGTCTACCTTAAACTAAGAAGCTTCTGCACCTCAAAAGAAACAGTGACCAAAATACAAAGACAGTCTACAGAATGGGAAAGGATATTTATGCAGTACCTATCTGATAAAGGGTTGATATCAAGGATATACAAGGCACTGGTTGAACTCCACAAGAAGAAAACTGCTGACCTGATCAAAAAATGGGGTGATGAAATGAACAGAAACTTTCCCAAAGAAGAAATCCAAATGGCTGAGAGGCACATGAGAAAATGCTCTTCATCACTAATCATCAGGGAGATGCAGATCAAAACAACAATGAGATATCATCTCACACCACAGACACTGGCCCACATCCCAAAAAATAAAAGCAACCAGTGTTGGTGCAGATGTGGGGAGAAAGGGCCTCTCCTTCACTGCTGGTGGGAAAGCTGACTGGTCCAGCCCTTTTGGAAAACAATAGGGACGATTCTCAAAAAATTAGAAATTGAGCTTCCATTAGACCCAGCAATACCACTTCTGGGAATATATCCCGGAGAGGCAAAAAGGAATAGTAGAAATTATAGGATAACATTGGTTTGTCCTTCTTCCCTTGTCACAAGGAGTTTAGGTTTAAGTGCTCTGGAGATACTCCCTTCCTCTGTTTATCTGTAAACTCTTCTCTGCACCCTCCTTCCCAACCAGTTAATCACCTTTTCCCTATCAGATTCTGTTATCTTGCAAGATCAGATCCTTCTAAGGACTCCGAACTTGTATTGTAAGTTAGTGTCTTTTGGATAGTTTACCTTCAAGCAATGTCCTTTCTGTATGGACACAGGAAGACAGTTAATATTGTGCTTTGTAACTTGGGAGTTGATTGACTCCAATAATATTTACTCCTGGGCATCTGCTTTCTCAGTTGCCCTTAGTCCCTAGCACCCCAAAAGCAGGGTCCCGACGATTGGCGGAATGGACCCAGGGCAAGCTGTGAGCTACCCTGGCATCGAAATGGGCCAGGCCAAAGCGCCACAATACTCAACTATAGTTGAGGGCATGATCATGGACAAATGCTGTCACGATCCAAAGGTAACGATGAGACTAGGACTCTGCTGGGGTTAGGAAGATTAACCTGGCCTGAGGACTGTGGTCTGGAATATATAGTGAATGTCCTCAGGAAGAACCAAACTTTAAGTTTATATCTCTTACTGTGCTCATACAGAATGACACTGCTAGAAATATTAGAAGTAGATTTACTATGACTATGTAAGTGTATTACTAGCTGAGGAAAGAAGAAAGTGACACACCCTTGTTTGGATCCCACCCTTGAGCAGATCTCCTAGTAATCTTAGATGAGATTTTGTCCTTGAGGAGTGGTCTTACCTCTTTGTTGATGTATTAATGTTCTGACCCACCTTTGTGTTCCACCCTATGTGACTCCTATATAAACTAAGACTGTGGGAGAAGTAAGGGGCACTGACGGAGACAGAAGAAGATGTCACAAGGGAAGAGACAGAAGTAGGAAGAACACACAGAAGCACGGGGGAACACACAGAAGGATGGGAGAACACGAAGAAGCACAGGAGAAGATATAGAAGCAGGGGAGACACAGAAACAGAGCACACGGTGAAAGAAGTGAGAGCGAGAGGGGCTTGGGAGAGAGAAGCAGAAGGAGAGAGAGAGAAGCAGAACGGGAATGGAGATTGGAATAAACTGCAACTGATACTGACCAGCCTGGCACTTGTTCCTTCCTTCACCTGTTTGCCTGCCCATCTCCATCAGCCTCCCTGGGGTGGGGGGAAATGGCGTGAGACTACTTAACTCGCAGGAGAGATAGTGAGAATCTCTATCTGGCGCCTCTGGCCTCCTCTTTTGTGAACACACAAGAAAGGACATCTGCATTTCTATGTTCATTGCAGCACTGTTTATAATAGCCACAATCTGGAATAAACCCGAGTGCCCAAGAACAGATTATACTGTACTTTAAACTGTTCTTTAACTGGTTAAAGAAATTCTGGTACATCTACACAATGGAATACTATGCAGCTGTCAGAAAAGATGAAGTCATGAAATTTGCATATAAGTGGATCAACATGGGAAGTATCATACTGAGTGAAATGAGTCAGAAAGAAAGAGACAGACATAGAAAGATCACACTCATCTGTGCCGAGAAAGTCGGGCAGGGTCTTACCTGAGTGGGAACGAATGGTGACTGCGGGGAGTGGCTGAGGCTGGCAGCGGGCTGCGGCTTGACGATGGCCGTGAGCTTCTGGCCCCCCGTCTCTGAGCGGCTCCCGTGGGACAGGTTCACCAAGGCACTGGGGGGCAGCCGGTAGCCGCGGCCTGGAGAGCACCTGCGGGGGAGAGCGCAGAGTCGGGGCGGGGGCTCAGGGCGTGCCCTGAGTCCAGCGGGAAACTGGAAATCACAGACACATCTCCGCTGGCGAGAGGATCCGTTTCCGAACGCTTCCCTGAGGTCTCGGGGCGACGGCTGAGCTTGCCCGGGGAAGGCCAGGGTCACGGGGAGACGCCAGGCTGCTCGGGAAGGTCTGGCTTTGGGGCCACACACCGGGCCCTCCCTGGCCACCCGAACGGCACCACCGAGGCACCTGCGGTGGTTACTCCCGAGGGCCTTTCCCTGCGAGCTGACAAAAGCCCAGAGAGCAAAGACACAGAAGTGAGTCTCCTCCCCGGAGCACCCAACTACACAGTCTACTTCCTCCTGAGGACAGAGCTCTCTGCCACAAGCAGATATCAAAAATTTTACCAGAATGTTAAAACAATTTTTAGGATTTTCCTATAAAAACTTTCTAAGAAAAAAAAATTCCGTGAGAATTCATTTAAAGATCTGACATTCCGGAAATGTCGAGGCAGCCCTCCGTCAGGCCAAGGAACTGCCTGTCCCCGGAGGGCACGGGGGAGGCCAGGGGCGAGTGGCTTCCGCGCCCCGGGCAGGGCTCGGGGACCACACGGCCTGCGTGGGGGTCGGGTCGGCGCTGCCACACGCCACGCAAACACCCACAGCCGCGCGGGCTCCCACTCCTGCCCAGGGGAGGGAGTTTAAACAGCATGTTCAGTTACAGGCTCAGGCCGCGTGACCAAACATGCTCATGAAAAGGTCGATTTGGGATTCAGGCTCTGCGGCAGCACCTGAAGACAAACAGCAAAGTCCTGAGCTACAGAACATTCTCGCTGCAGACAGGATGGCGCTGCCGAGGGTGGGTGGGCGCCCTCGGGACTAACTGACTTTACACAGAGGCAAGACAAGAGTGACGGGCTGACGTGGGTGAGGGTCAGGCTCAGCTCCCGGGCTCAGCTCCCCGGCAGGCTGGGGACTCTTCCATTCCCACGGCCCACCAGCCCCGCAAGGCAGAGGCGAGAAGCCCCGCGCCCACACGCATCCTCTCGCTGGCCTGGGCCTGTCCCGAAACCCCGAACCTCTCTCGGCGCTTCCCCAGACAGCCTCGTCCTGCCCAGGTGCTACGGGTCGTGCTTCCTGTCCCCACGGCTGGGGGCGGCTGAAGGGCCAGGAGCAAGCCCGAGGCCCGGGTTCAGACCCGGCCAGCACCAGGAAAGAAAAGAACCTGCGCGTCCTCCTGCCCGAAGCCCGGGCCGTGCAGCCGCAGGTACCCGCTGCCACTCACGGTGGCTCGCGCCGCCTGCAGAGCCGGGGGACCTTCCACGCGCCTCCCTCCCTCCCCACTCCTGTCCCCAGGTCACAGGACAGCTCGTCTGCCAGTGGCGGGTGCTCCCCCGCCTCTGGGCCTGACCCGGGCGCTGGCCCTCCCTGTGTGCGACAGAGACTTCCCATCCTCCAACCCACAGGCCGCGCCCACTCGAGAAGGGACAGGGCAGGACTCAGTGGGGCACCTGTCTCCGACATGAGGTGCTGCCCTGGGCTGGGGTGGGCCGAGGCCAGGGCGAGCCACCCTGGAGAGCGCCTGGGACTGACATGGGCCGGTCCTGCCACGCTGCCCTCCTGGACGGCACGAGGCATGGGGAGGGAAGGCCACAGCGCCGAGGTCTGCGCACGCCCCGCTCGCGCCCGCCTCCCCAGCTGACGGTGTCCACCCCTCGCGTGCCGTCTGCAACGCGGCCTCACTGCCGTGGGGACAGCTGGGGGCCAACTGGGGCTCTCGGGTCGGTGGACCCCGGGCGGGGGAGCCCAACACAGACCAGGGGCCGCCGTCACAGGCCCTGCCAAATACTCGTGTGGAAACACGCACCGTATAGTCAGGCCTCCGGCGAACTCTTCATCAAACAGCACCTCAAACAGCACGTCGGCTTCTCTGCTAGCTGTCCGGGAGAGGGTAGGTCAGGCACAGCGAAGGGGGCTCGGAAGCAGCGAGGCAGAGTCGGAGCTGAGCACGGCGAGGCCCACCAAGGGTGTGGGGCGGGGACGGGGCCTCGGGGCACTCTGGGCCTCCCTGCTTCGCACGCGTTGGAAACCCCCCGTTAGTGGACAAGAAAGGGAGCTCTGGGTTCGAGTTCGGGCACGTGCATTGCCGGGGCGAGGGATCTGACCCCTGGCTGGGAGGGCGCTGGCGGCAAGGCAGCCCAGGGGCGGGAAGAGCCCATCCGTCTGGGGCAGAGATCTCTGGGGAGACGCCAGCTGACGAAGAACACGGCGGGAGAGGGCATCTCTGCAAGGATGCTCGGGCCTGAGAGCCGAGGCCTGAGGGCGACTCTACCACCTGCCTCTGGGGGCCCGAGCGGGGAGTGGCCGGGCTGCGCACCCGGCCGGCACGGGGACAGGTCACTTCCCGCAGAGGCTCCCGGAGGGAGCGGGGACGGGGGCGAGGCCTTACCCCCTTTGATCCCAATGACGGTGCCCCGGAGGCCGGCGGGCACCGAGAAGTTCTCTCTCACGTTCACCACCCGGTCGAAGAGGCGGAAGTCGGCGTCTCGGTCGGGCACCACGCCGTGCTGCTGCTCCAGGGGCTGTGGACACGGGCTGGGTCAGCGGCGGGCACGCCACGCCCCGCCCCCGGCCCCGGCCCCGACCCGCCCGGACACTCACGCGGTACAGCAGGTGGGGCTTCACCGTCACTCGCACCTTCTTGTTGCTCTTCCTTTGCTGGGGAGGGAAGCACGCAGGGAGGGTGAGCACCCAGAGCCGGAGTCTCCACATCACGTCTTACTAAGCAAGACATTTTCTTTCCCTTTTGGATCACACTGGCCATGCTCAGGGCTGACTCCTGGCTCTGTGCTCAGGGCTGACTCCTGGCTCTGTACTCAGGACTGACTCCTGGCTCTGTGCTCAGGGTCACTCCTGGCTCTGTGCTCAGGGCTGACTCCTGGCTCCGTGCTAAGGGTCACTCCTGGCTCTGTGCTCAGGGCTGACTCCTGGCTCTGTACTCAGGACTGACTCCTGGCTCTGTGCTCAGGGTCACTCCTGGCTCTGTGCTCAGGGCTGACTCCTGGCTCCGTGCTAAGGGTCACTCCTGGTTCTGTGCTCAGGGCTGACTCCTGGCTCCGTGCTAAGGGTCACTCCTGGCTCTGTGCTCAGGGCTGACTCCTGGCTAGGTGCTAAGGGTCACTCCTGGCAAGCCTCAGGAAACCATATGGGGTGCTGAGGATCAAATCCAGGTTAAATCTTGAAAATTATTTAAAAAAAAGACTTTTATTTAAGACATAAAGAAGAAATGTAAAAGTTTATGCATCTAACCTACTGAGCTATGCTAGTATTTCTGTGTGAGACACTCAGGTACCTCTCACATAAACCCCTCGTGTTCTCATCCAGTTACTAACTTCTAAACAGTGACCTCATCCTGCCACCAGAGATTACATTTATCTTGTTTTCAACTTTACATAAATGCTATCCTATTCAAGTGCATCTTTACTTTCTATAGTATACATAAAATATACTGTAGCACTGGCATCCCGTTGTTCATCAATTTGCTTGAGCGGGCACCAGTAACATCTCCATTGTGAGACTTCTTGTTACTATTTTCTGTATATCGAATATGCGGCAGGGAGCTTGCCAGGCTCTGCCGTGCGGGTGGGATACTCTCGATAGCTTGCCGGGCTCTCCGAGATGGACAGAGGAATCAAACCCAGGTCGGCCTCATGCAAGGCAAACGCCCTACGTGCTGTGCTATTGCTCCAGTCCCCCGTCAAGTATACATAAATGACAATTTAAACCAAAGAAAAAATGACAATACCATGTGTTTTAAACTACTTATACAAATCTGGTGGGTTTTGTTTTACATATTCCTTGATTTTGAAATCTCCTGTAAACCTGGCTTTGATGTCTGTACTTTTTATTATGCACATTAAAAAACTGTCTACAGATGAGTTTTCTCCTATCTTGGGTGGCTTTTGAGAACTCACTCTTAAGCATCAGATTTCTTCTAACTCTAAGAGGAAATACTACCTAACCTAGCCAATAAGAACATAAGGCGGGTCACGGGGAGAAGGCAGGGGCTAAAGAGTTTTCCCTGGACACGGCGGACCAGTCTGAATCAATCCCAACACCACACGATTCCTGGGCACTGACAGGGATGACTCGAGAAGGTCCAGAGACAGGCCCTGAGCACGCCAGATGTGAGCCCAAGCCCAAAGCAACAGACTAAGCAGAACTACGACTGTGGGTGCAATTTACAGCCGTGCAGTCCGAGACGGCAGCCTCCCGTGGAGTCAGGGGCACGGCCCAGGAATACAGATGCTCCCCAGTGGCCGTTCATGGCCGGAAGGTGCTCGAGCCTCGAAATGGAGTCTCACAGATGTGTTGGACTCGTTCTTTCAGCAACTCTTTACAGGCTCCTTGATCGGGTGCTGGGGCCGCCCGGGAGCTGTCCCTCCTCTCCAGCTGGGACACAGGAGAATCAGCCAGGAAACGAGTGCGCGGCTGACGGGCGCAGAGCACAGAGAACATGGAACAGGGACGGGGAGCAGGGCCGGGCCTGGGGCAGCTGCCGCTGTGTCCACTCAGTGGCCTAGACAGACCGTGGGCACCACCAGGCCTCGGGACACAGAAACCAGGAAGAAACTGAGGAGAGGTCTGCGAGGGTTCCCTACAGCACACTTGAGCTCAAACGAGTGCTACATTAGAGCAAATATTCTTTTTTCGCTTTTTGGGTCACACCCAGCAATGGTCAGGGGTTGCTCCTGGTTTTGCACTCGGGAATTACCCCTGGCGGTGCTCGGGGGACCATATGGGATGCTGGGATTCGAACGCGGGTCGGCTGTGTGCAAGGCAAATGCCCTCCCGGCTGTGCTATCGCTCCAGCCCCATTTGTTCATTCTAATGGCAAATGAACGAAAAGATGAAAGGGGAATGACCTGCCAGAGACAGTGCGGGGTGAGGCCCAACCCCAGCACTGTGCCGAGCCCCGGGCAGGCCGGGAGGAAGCCCAGCGCAGTCAGGCACAGCCCCCCCGAGGAAAAAGGTGAAGAAGGGGGGCTGTCACTCCATTTCCTACTGAAGTGGGGTGAAGTAGGTGAGATAACAGAGAACCTGTCTAGAATGCTCTTTAAAATCAAGACATAGACTCCGAGATGGAAACTGGACGGACTCGGGCGGAAAGACATCGAGGGGGCAGGAAGCAGAGTGGACAGGAGGCCACGGGCAGGAGTGTGGCTGAGGCCACGTCTGAATTGACCCACGAGCCAATGACACCGAGATCGGGAGACCCGAACTACAGCAACCCAGGCGGGAAAGTGCTGTGGAGGGTCAGGCCGGGGTGGGGGAAGGTGGAGGGAAGTGGACACTGGCAGTGGAAAGCGTGCTGGACACTGGGTGCCTGAAATTCTCTAGGACTGACTGTAAATCATGGTACCTCAATAAAAACACTGAAAAAAAAGACAGAAAGTGGGAATTTAAAGAATACCACTAGGGCTGGAGCGATAGCACAGCGGGTAGGGCGTTTGCCTCGCACGCGGCCGACCTGGGTTCGAATCCCAGCATCCCATATGGTCCCCTGAGCACCGCCAGGAGTAATTCCTGAGTGTAGAACTAGGAGTAACCCCTGTGCATCGCTGGGTGTGACCCAAAAGGCAAAAAAAAAATAAAATAAAATAAAAATAAAAATAAAACAAAATAAAGAATACCACTAGATGTGTTTGTGAGGAAAGTACGTCTTAGAAGAGATTCTGAAAAAGTGAATTAAATAATTTTATGTTCTACAAAAAGAGGAGCCAACTTAAAAAAATTGAAATAGACCAACTCACGAGAATTACAAAATTCTAAGTTTCTAAAATTCTAATCACCAATTCTGAAATTAGGGACACTGTTAAAACATGAAGCCCGACTGCCGTGGCTATTTATACCGAGTAGCGTTTATGTTTACTCGGACGGACTGCGAGACTCGGTGAAGCTGGGACCACGGGGAATGTTCCCTGTGGCAGGAATGCAAATGAGTGAAGAGTAGAATCATGTACAGTGCCCTGAACTTCAGTCTCAGTCACTGAGTAATCTCATTGCTGAAAACTGTCTTACCTTGCATTTTTCAACTTCCTCTTCAATTTTCTCAACAATTGCTGCATCCAGAATTTGTAAATCACAAGAAGAACGAGGCAAGGTGCTGACAGGATGACCTTTCAGCCAAGTAATAATTTCCTGAACTTTCTCAGCTCTGCAATTAAAAATAGTAACTTTTTCACATTGATTACATTTCCTGAGAACTTACATGAAAGGTCTAGACATAAACCTTACAGAGATCATAAATGACAAAACACGACAAGTCATCATCAGTAATACATCACTACATTTAACTGGGACCACTTCTACAATAGGTTCTCAATAAAATCACAAAAATCAGTTTTTAAAAAAGGACGGATGTACCTGAAATAAAATGAAGTACAGACTCAGTAAGGCTCTGAGGGCCGGAGAGGCCGGGGGGGGCAAGGGCGGGCTGGCATGCAGGAGCCGGTCTCGCCCCGGCACGGAGCCGGGAGCGGCCCCTGAACGGTGCGGCTGTGGCCCCACTCCAAACCCAAGTACAAGCTTATGTGGATAGTTTAAAGCGAAACCGGGGCCGGGGAGGGAGTTTCAAGGGTGGGAGCACAGTCCCACATGCACCAGACCCTGGCTCGACTCCCGAACACCAGTGCAGTGACCCGAGTGACCCCAGCATCCCCTCACTGTGCCTGAGCACTGAGCAATCTTACCCAGAGCAGCTTGTGGGCCCCTGGGTACTGTATGGACGGTCCCCCAACTACCAAGAAATGTAAAGAGGACAACAAACACACACTTAAGGCAACAACAGATTCACTCCCCCAAGTAACAGTTGCTATACCGACCACTAAAATCATTATGCTTAAATTATAAACAATAAATGATACACATTTTGCCTGCACACCCATTTTCATTTAATTATAAGAATAAATAATATACATTTTGGCATACCCATTTTCATTTTCTCCAGGCCAAATGTCATCTTCATAGAACACATCCTCTTGGCTATTTTTGGCTATGTAACTGAACAGCTCTGGGGCTCTGGTCGCACAAAGAGACAAACAAAACACGGTTTAAAAAAAACATAGAACTAATTCACATAATCCCCTATTAATAAGGGCTAGGCACTGATGATCCGAAAATATTCACAGATTTTCAAAAAATGTAATAATCGATTCCCAATAAACTTCAACTCGGAATATACTGCAGTGACATGTTACCTGGAAATACACTGCAGTGACATATAACCTGGGAATACACTGCAGTGACATGTAACCTGGGAATACACTGCAGTGACATGTAACCTGGGAATACACTGCAGTGACACGTACCCTGGGGACACACTGCAGTGACACGCACCCTGGGGACACACTGCAGTGACACGTACCCTGGGGACACACTGCAGTGACACGTAACCTGGGGACACACTGCAGTGACACGTAACCTGGGGGCACACTGCAGTGACACGTAACCTGGGGGCACACTGCAGTGACACGTAACCTGGGGGCACACTGCAGTGACACGTAACCTGGGGGCACACTGCAGTGACACGTAACCTGGGGGCACACTCCAATGACGTAACCTGGGAATATACTCCAGTGACATGTAACCTGGGGACACATTCCAGTGACATGTAACCTGGGAATACACTTTAATGACATGGGCTGGGGTCCCTGTGACGAGCCAGTCAGGTGTTCCACACGGATCTGAGGCTGAGGCTTAGCAGGGCCCGAGTAGAGGCACGAGGTGGCCGAGGAAAGACACCTACTAGGGAGTGATCTCGGGGGCTTGCAGGGACCCCTGGGAGGGTCTGGAGTTTCAGCCCAGGCACCTGGAATCGACGAGCTCTCTAACAGTACTGGACACTGGCCACCGTTCACGGAACACGGGAGCCAGAAAACATCCCCAGAAAAAGATCAGATCGGACAGCCGAGTGAAGGGGGTGTGGGGTGCGGGGTGCGGGGTGCGGGGCCTGGGCTGGAGCTGACAGCAGGTGACGCGCCTCGGCCCGGGCTGTGACCCACCCCCGAGATTCCAGGGCTCTCCCTCCAGGGAGGAGGGATCCCCAGAGATGGAGACCACTGGAGTCACAGTCCCACCCAGGCTGAAATGGAGGGTCACCGAGGGGGACAGGGGAGGGGCCAGGTGACAGCAAAGGAAAGTGCTAGAAGGAGAGCCAGTGGGCAGCCAGCAGGCAATCAGCTCGTACTGACCCGGGGTGGGGGTGGGGGCGGGAGAACGGAGAGAGACAGAGACAGAGACAGAGACAGACACAGACACACAGATCAGAAAGAGTGAGCATGAGAGAGAGAGGGAGTGAGGGAGTGAGAGAGGGAGAGAAACAGAGAGAGAGGGGAAGGGAGTGAGGGAGGGAGAGGGAGAGAGGGAGGAAGAAAGAAGGGAGAGAGGGAGGAGAGTGGGAGGGAGAGAGTGGGCGGATACCCAATCTGCCTGACTGCACTGACTTACACAGCCCCGGCACAGACTCCGGGGCTGGATTAGTTACATGAGCACAGATGACCACAGGGAAACCGCGTGTCCGAGGAAGGAAACGCAATCACAAAACTTTGCGGAGCCCAGCTGTGCCCATATGCAGTGTGGTGAACAAGTGCATCTTCTTGGTTTGGTTTTGGTTTTTGGGTCACACCTGGCGATGCTCAAGGCTTACTCCTGGCTCTGAACTCAGGAATTACTCCTGATGGTGCTCAGGGGACCAAATGGGATTCCAGGGATCGAACCCAGGTTGGTTGTGTGCAAGGTAAGTACCCTACCCACTGTACTATCACCCTGCCCGTAAATAAGTAAGTCTTAAATATAGAATTAATTACTAAAATAATGACGAAACTGTTCTGCCCGCCAAGTCCAGTGCAGTTTTCTTTATCTGTATCAACTGTCCCCTCCTGACAAATCAGGCAAAGGGGTGAGCACTTTGTGAGAGCAAGGCAAGGGCCCTTTCCATCACAAGGGGACGATTCTCCCTGGACTCCTCATCTCCGCGGGAGATGTAACTGTTTTCCCCACGTGACAGCGTGTGGCACTTCCCGCGCCCGCACTCACCGCTCCAAGTAGTCCGAGAGCAGCTGCTCGGCGGCCGGTGAGTACATCCACTCGCTCCCGACTCGCTTCGTGTAGCCAGGGACCTCCTCATTTTTTTTGTTGAATTTGAGGTTCAAACCCACATTTGCCTTATGGTCTCCGTGAGGGCTGGATTGAAAGCACAGGGACAAGGGTTACACTTTTGTGAAGATCACCCAGGTCTTGCTTTCACATTCTCAGGGAGGTTCTAGCTTGGGCTGGACTCCCAGGCTCGCCTACGGGATTTACGCCCAAAGCAGCAGCACGAGAACAGTAGGGTCAGCCTACAAACCCAAGCCAGCAGGGCTGGTCAGCGCTACGACTAGGAGACTCAGGGAGACGCGGGGAAGTAGAACTGATTCACACACACCGCCTGATACCTTTTTTCAAGGTTCAACTGATTAGCCGCTAAGATAAGATCTGTGCTAGACCCCCACTAAAGCAATTTATGCACAAGTTTAAAGGAAATTCAGAGCGATGGATGGAAGAAAATAAATCCTGAAAGAGCAACCATTTTATCTTTATCATTTAATTTTCTCTGCCACTTTATGAAAATTTCTCTAACGTAAACTTACTTTCTCCTAGATCCTCTTCCAATAAAAATACTTCCTGTAAACCTTGAAACAAGGTATCCACTCACTCCAAGGCGACTGGCCAACACATATCCTGGGTTGTACTTTATAGAATATTTCTTTAAATATAAAAACAAAAAGGTCAATTGTGGAAACACAAAGCATTCAATTTTCTTTTTTAACCTTTAAAATACGGACATAGCCAAGACATCCCTGACCAGAGGGCTGCTACACTAATGGTTCTAAAAAGTCACCGAGTTCCCGCCCTGGCTCCCTGTGGTATGTCTACAGGGAGATGCTCCCTCGGGGATGAGTGAAGGGGCGCACGAGTGACCAGCACAGCTGTGCCGAGAAGTGCCCTCTGCTCCGGGTACCAGCTGCTGACTCTGCAGGCGGGGAGGAGGTTGCTTTTGGATTTTTTGATTATATTCTGCAGCTGACATTGCTCACCAGAATGTCTCATCATGGACACAGCTGCAGCTCCACACTCATGGCCAGTGTATCCACGGCCGGCAAGAATGAGTTTCCAAAAAACAGTAACAATGCATTGCCGGGGGAGCACACCCCACGCAAACAAGGTCTAATGTGGGCACGTGGCCAAACAGTGGCCAAGGAGGAAAGGAGCAACGTCAAAAGCGCCCCTCCTCTAAACTGGTGTGCTTAAGGGCAGAAGCCATGGACTTACATCTTTCAAAGAAAAGCAAAGATTTTACAATTTTTAGCTAGGAAGTAAGTTACCTCATCATGCAGTACGGATTGGAACAAAGTAACATGGCACACTTAATACTATTTAGCACAAGTTTTATACTTTTGTATCTCCATGAGAGTACTTTATATTAACACCATGTAAACATATTTTGTCACTAATAAAAACAGTTTCCTGAGATTTCAGCCACCAGTTTTAACCGCTCATGCCCAAAATGGTCCTCGCACAGCTGCCTTTCGGGGAACCTGGACTACAGAGTCATTATGAGGATACTGTACAGCTGGTTTGCATCGCGAGCCTTGGCACACTCAGAACTCGTATGAAGTGGTTTGTCACCAAGAGCCAGGGCAGACGACGGCGGCCGGCGCCGTGTCCCACAGAGCCCAGAGACGCTCGGGCACCGCCTGCTGGGCTGCCCTCCCCATCGTGCCCACACTCCCGGGGCCTTTCTGAGAGATGTGACGGCACAGTGCTGGGAGTCTCTGCCGAGGCCTGAGACCTGACGCTGCTGTAGCTGACACTGCCTCACTCCTGCTCCGGCGCCAGGCAGCGGGAAGGGCAGGGAACATTCTCTCCCCAGGGCACCCAGCGGCTCAGACGCAGCCCGGACCCAAGGCTCTGGGACGGCAGGATCCCGATCTGAGCCAGGAGGCCTTGGCAGGGTGGCCGTCTGCCGCTCGCACCGGGAAATGCTGGCTCTGCCTCTGAGGGGCCAACTGTGTGTCTACTGCGGGGCAGACGTCCGGTGCCCGCCTGGGCCCCCGGACGGCAGCGACTGCAGTCCTAGACGCTGAGCATTTGGAACCGCCACTGGCTGCGGCTAGGAGGGCTCCCACCCACACCCGGAGTCTCGTGCGCGCGAGGACTCACGTGCTGGTTCTGGACGAGCGTGTCCAGCGCGGGCTCGCACGGGATGCTGAACAGCACGCGGATCCGACCCTCGGGGATCACGTCCCCCGAGTCCTGGACCTGGGGGGACATCGGCAGGCCTCAGTTTCTCTTGCTCCATCGCAATGATTTTTTTTTCTTTTTCTTTCTGGGTCACACCCGGCATTGCACAGAGGTTACTCCTGGCTCTGCACGCAGGAATTACTCCTGGGGGTACTCGGGGGACCACACGGGATACTGGGAATCGAACCCTGGTCAGTCGTGTGCAGGGCAAACGCCCTACCGGCTGTGCTACTGCTCCACCCCTGTCTGACTGATTTCTGACTCGCTTGAACAGTGTTAGTAATTTATGCAGGATAGAAACTTCTAGTTACCCAAAGGCCTCTAAGTCAGATCACTGAACATCTGGGTGGCACTGACCCGCCTGCTTCACCCTCTGCTCGGCACAGTCCTTACACGCGCACGAGGGCTTCTCCGAACCGTCTTCGGGAGCACAGCCGGCTCAGGCCGGGACCCCTCACACGGCTACAGCGCACTCGGCCAGCCGCTGTGTCTGTGTGTTAGCACCGACCCGCACCGCGGCTCAGAGCGGCCTCAGCACCTGGTCTGTGTGTCCTCAGACATGTTCTTCCCGGTGCGACAGGGTGTAGCCCAGATCAAGCACTGCCCTTACCCGCCAGGCCTCTGACCCTTAGCCTGACCCAACCCTGCGCGCTCTGGAACAGTGACACTCACCAGACTCTGGCGCAGGGCAAGGAGCCCAGGCTCGAGGTCTGGCACTGCACATGGACCCCCAGTACTGCCAGGGTGAGCCCCGAGCACGGAGCCAGGAGGATGCCCTGAGCACCACTGAGCGGAGCCTCCCCCACCCCAAACACAAACCAAAATGGCCACAGAGAGTCCTGGAGTCAAGGGGCTTTCTCTGCACGCGCCAGGCCCAGGTCCAGTTGCTGGCACGTGTGCTCCCTGAGCACTGCCAGGTGTGGCCCGCCCAGCCCCGAGCCAACAGGACACAGCCTTCCCCTCCCTCCTGGATGTGTCTGGGGTGGGCAGAGCGACCCGGGGCAGCGCTGACAGGGGGAGGGAAGCGGGGGGGCTGGTACTCACCTCCCCGGTGCAGCCGTAGTAGGGGGCGCCGAGCATGAAGACCACACTCCCAGGGGGGAACAGGTCGCCCAGTGTCCTGATGTTTGAGAAGCGCGAGTCGAACGCGCAGATGTCCTGCGTGGAAGGGACAGTGGTCAGCCTTGGGGGGGGGGGTCGACGGTGCGGAAGGTGTGGGAGGGGCCCCGCTCACGGTCTGAGGGACTGAGTCCCTGCAGCCACGGCAGGACACGGCGGGGGGAGGGGGCTCCGAATCATGGGACCCACCAGGGCCCCCGCCGGGAAGCCCGCCCCAGCCCACAGGCCCAGCTCGGAGTCTGCTCCCCGGGCCACCGAGACCACGCATGGGCTTCAGACTGTGCCTCGCCACGGCTAAGATAACACGCACTACAACACACGCCTGGCCTGTCTGCTGGTTTATTTCAAAAGCGCGTGTTTTCTCAAGAATAAAGACCTGCAAACGCAAGGGGGCACACGGTCACCGTGGACCCTCTCTCAGACAGGAAATGGAGGGGGACTGCCTAAGTCCCTAACCGCACTGCCGTCTGGGAGCTGCAAGGGCTCTGTGTGCGAGACACATCATGCCCCGGCACGGTCCCCTCTGGAAGCATCAGCCGTCAGCCTCCTCCCGACCAACCCGCCGGAGCCCTGACGGAGACTTACCTTGACAATGGTTTGGAAGACAAACGGAAGAACTTGCTTCGACCACTGTTTCTCCAGGTGGACGTCACCGTTAGGACTGATTTGGTATTTCCGGCCCGCGAGCAACTGAGCATAGACAACAGCAGGCGTCTCGTTTATTATTATTCCTTTTCTCCTGAGGTAGCTAGAAGGAAGAGCAAGAGAGAGGTAAGTCCCGGTCTGTGGACACTGAGTCTGCTGGGGGCGTTCACCCGAGTGGCTGTCAGCCCGCCCGAGGCTGCAGTGAACAAGCCCGAGGCTGTGGTCAGGCTGCGTTTTCCCGCGCCCGGGAGCTCGGTGAGAGCACCGCGGCCCCCAGGAGCCCAGGGGCCCTGCCCATCAGCACTTCCCGAGAGGCAACACAGCGGGCAAACGGGAACCGTCTATGGAGCAAACGGCCGCTGCTCCGGGAAAGCCTGGTCGGGCCCTAACTGTGAACAGAGTCCACAGAGTCTAGCAGTCCACCTCGAGGCCGTGAGCCCACGAGCAGGCAGGACAGACAATGCTCCCGGCAGTGCTCAAGAGAAGCAAGAGGAGAAAGCGGGGCCACGGCGAGGGGGCAGCCCCCACTTACCACGCTGCTTCCGGAGCCTCCCGGGGCAGCCGGGAGCCGGGTCACCCCACACTTGGCCCCAGACGGAGCAGCTCCAGGAGTGGGGGGGGGGGGCCTTCCCACCTCACCCCCAAAAGACATGGACATCTCCCTGTTCACCAACAGATGAGCGGGAAAACCAGAGTTTCCTGTGTCCATACGGGGGAATTTAATTTAAAATTAAAAAAAAAATTAAAAAAACATTTGTTTTGCTTTTCAGGTCACACCCAGCGTTGCACAGGGGTCACTCCTGGCTCTGCACTCAGGAATTACTCCTGCAGGTGCTCAGGGGACCATATGGGATGCTGGGAATCGAACCTGGGTCGGCCGCGTGCAAGGCAAATGCCCTACCCACTGTGCTATCGCTCCAGCCCCCCAAATTAAATATTTTTAACAATAATTTTTTAATAACTTAAAATTAAAAAAATGTGGCCATAAAAGGGCTCATTCTAGCCTGGAACGTACTACAATGTGCCCGAGTAAAGATAAGAGCCTTCAGCCTTTAGCATCGGGCACTGTCTCTGGCCCAGTGTCCACCTTCCGAGCTGAAGCCCCCAGGAGCTTTCTGCGGTCACAGGTCATCTGCCTTGGCACACTGAGTGGCAGGAAGCAGACCATGACTGCCAAGTATTAAGTGGTTTCTTTCTTGTCTTTGTTTCATGAAATATTTCACCAACTGGGCAAGGCAATAACTGTCAAACGTTATTTTAAAATAATGTTCCCGGGGCTAAAGCGTTTGCCTTGCACATGGCTGACCCAGGTTCAATTCCCAGCATCTCATATAGTCCCCCAAGCACTGCCAGGAGTAATTCCTGAGTGCAGAGCCAGGAGTAACCCCTGTGCATCGCCAGGTGTGACCCAAAAAGCATAAAAAAAAAAACCCCACAAAAAAACAGTGCTCCCTATCTTCCTTAGAACAGGGAAGAAAGGCGAGTCGGAGTGACAACGAAGTCGGCCGGAGAGGCCACTCGGAGATTCTCTAGGATACTCACTGTTCTGAAATTCCTTGAACTTCTTTTGACCAATTAGATTGTTCTTTGTCCCCAAGATGCACCACTTTAGAGGGTGGCACAGCTCTTCCCAAATACAGCTTCTGTGTCCCCGGAGGCTCTTCCAAGTAAAACCTTTGAAGGGAAACACACAGAACTCTAGCAGCTGTCACGGCCAGTGGAAGGTTCGTAGCAATACAAACACTTTGAACAAGGGGCTGGGCATTTACAATTTTTAAAACAGAACCTATACTGACTATGAATCTAAATCAAGATACTACACATGGCTTCCAACCGACAGGAAGGTGCGGGCGGCAGGAGCTCGGGAAATGGCTTTAAGAGCTACAGTGGGGTAAGTACAGACGGGGGACCCAAGCTCAGCAGGGCCTGGGAGTACAAAAATCACACACAGAAAACAACTGTTATCGAACACTATAACTACGGAAACTGTAATTCACAATCATATTATCTACAGCCTTCCAAAATAAAGAAAATATTTAGGTAAAAGTGAGATAAAACACGTACAGAATCTATTTGCTGAGGTGAGGAAAAAAAAATTACAGATTGATGAAAACAATCCAAGATTCAAACAAATGGAGAGATATGTTCCACTTGGTTCCAGAGACTTGGCACATTACAGAGGTCAAATACAAATTAATTATAGACCGCACACAGTTCTTTGTTTTGTTTTTGGGCCACACCTGGCTCTGCACCCGGGAATCAGGTCACACGGGGTGTCAGGGGTGAGTCCGGGTTGGCTGCGGTCAGCAAGTGCCGTACCTGCTGGATTATCTCTCCGGGCCCCCTCAGACAGTTTTTACCAACATCATCCTACTCTCTCTTACAGAGAGAACAATTTACTCTAAAGTGTATACAGAAGCGCAAAGGGTGAAAGGCAACTAAGGCGGTGAGGAGAGCGGAGGCCAGGGCGGCTCGCAGGGCTGGAGCACGGGCTGGCATGACCCCCGAGCGTACAGCCAGGAGGATCCCCTGAACAGTACAGGGTGTGGCTCCCTCAAAACAAAAACATCAGAGAAATGAAAATCAAACCACAACAAGCTACCACCTCACAGCACACATAAAAAACTCAAAATAATCAGTGCCAGCCTGGAAAAGGAGAGCCCTGTCACCGGCGGGAAGGTCAGCAGCCGCACGACACGGACAGTTCCGGGCTCCGGGAAGGGCGACTCTGCTGTCAGAGAGAGCTCTCCCCAGGCACACGGGAACTCCCTCTCGAAAGGCCCCTGCGCCCATGTCACTGCAGCCTGGCTCAGGACCCCGAGTCCTAGAAACACCTTGAGTGCCCAAGAGCGGTGACGTGCCACACTGTGGGTGTGTGATGGTGCTTCCGGCTGTGAGACAGTGAGCCATCTGCTGTCGGGGACGGACTCGAGAGTGTCCCGCTTCCGCCAGAAGAGGCCACTACAGAACAAGCTCTCTCTAGTTGGGGGAGTACGCCCAGTGGGCTCCAACAGAAACAGAGCAGCGGGCAGGTGGTGGGGTGAGGGGTGGGAGCTGCAGGACCCCGGGACGGCGTGGAGTAAGGGGCACCAGCGCTGGGGTGGAGACACTGCGCGGAACCCCATCACGGAGGCACCGTCTGTCCTGGGGCCTCCGGCACAATTCTAACACGGGACAGACTCTCGCAGACCCCAGCGAACACAACACAACTGCCTACTGGACAGATGTGGCCCAGGGCCCGGGGCCAATCCTTTAAGTTTCTGGAAAACACCGTGATGGATCCATCAAGTCTTACTTGGTTTCTCCGTCTGACACGCCGACCACTCTAGCTTCTTCAAGGTGAGGCCAATTCACAAACACGGATTTTCCAAGGATGGATGAAGCCACATTCTCGACGCTCTGAAAGGAAGGGAAAGCGCGACAGGTCACTCACGCTCTAGTTTTTTTCCCCAAAAAAAAGCTCTACAGAAGCCGCCTTCGCCCGGTGCTCTCTGGGCCTCCTCCAGGCTTCGCTCTCCCTCTTCGTGACCGAATGGTCCCGTGGCTTTTGCCTCTAATTCACTGTGAATGCCCATCTCTCACTCAGACGGTGAGGGGGGCTCACCTGGGTGGACGGCCCAGCTGCAGGGCCCAGCAGTGCTCACACGTCCCTCTTCTGGCACGTGACACCTCCTTTTCGCTTTCAGCCCTCCCTCTCTCCTTTGTGACAGAATTTTTGCTTTGTGAGATGCCTTTTCTCCATGCAAGGTTATGTTTCTGCCTCCCGAGAAACCCCGTTACTTGTCTTCCTCTCCCCAAACCAGCAACTCTCGCTGAGATCCTCTATTCCAGCAAGCAGAAATTATTTTTCTGGAAATCAATCTAGGTAGCCATTACCTGACTCCAGTTTTCAGCCCCTGCGTTTGAACAAGTGATGCACTTGTGGATTTTATCTAGCTTTGTCCATACAGATCTCTCTGGATCTGCTTGGCCTGGTCCATCTCGATCCTTCTGGACCTACTTAGTCTTGGCCATGGATCTCTCTGGATCTACTTAGTCTCGTCCATCTGGATCTTTCTGGATATGCTTAGGCTGGCCTATCTGGATCTCTGGGTCTGCTTAGCTTGACCCATCTGGATCTCTTTGGATCTACTGAGTCTTGCCCATCTGGGTCTCTGGATCTGCCTGGCCTGTTGCAACTGGGTCACTTCCACACATCCTAGGTCCTTACCAACTGATATTTCTATCCCTGCAGCCTCTGAGACTTTCCACCTTCTTCATTTCCCTTCTGTGCAATCAAGTTCATGAACTCAGTATTTCAAGACGTCATAAAAAAGCCCCATCTCCTCCGAGCGGGCGTCAAGCTCCTCTACCTCCCTCAGCCTGGCCTACACTGTTCCCCAGCATAACCCTTGCCTGCCCCACTCAGGCACCCAGCCGGCTCCACACACCACACTTATTCTGAAAAGAGACAAAGAACTAAGAAAAAAATGTCAGAATCCAGAAGAGGTTAAAAGGAATTAAGATAATTATTTTTAAATCACTTAATCACTTACTGGGACACATCCGAGCCTGGGGGGGGGGGCACTGGAGTGGGGCGGCGCCAGCCCAAAACTCCAAGTGGTCCCGGCCGCCGGAAGTCACGCCCTCGACCCACCCTCGGCGCCATCTTGCTGACACAATCCACAGAGAAGCGGCAGGCATTCTGGTGAGCAACGCGGCCCGGACAATGCTCCGGACCCGAATCGGGGCCAGCAACACCGGGGGGGGGGGGGGGGGGGGCGCGGAAGGAGGAGGTGCCGCCAGCACACCTTCTCCAGATGGAACCCTGGCGACACTGAGCAGCAACTAACACGGCTCCAGGATTTGGGACTGGGACACATCCGAGCCGCGCGGCTGCTAATGCGGCCGCACGACCTTTTCTAAAACCTGAAAACATACAATCTTTGAATGGAAAACTAATTATCAAATGCCTCCTTATTAGGGTTATCTTGTTTGGGGATATAACTCCCACAACAATAGTGAGTTTTGTGTTGAAATATGGAACGTAATCAAGGTGAAGAGAAAATAAAGTGAAATTCATCAGTTATACAGTTGGGGTGGGGGGCGGGGGGTATACCAGGGATTTTGGTGGTGGAATATGGGCACTGGTGAAGGGATGGTGTTTGAATACGGTATAACTGAGACATAAACCTGAGAACTCTGTAACTTTCCACATGGTGATAAAATTTTTTAAAAAATAAAAATTTAAAAAAAAAAGAAAAAAAAAGTAAAAAAAAAATAAATCACTTAATCACTTAAAAAATCACAATAATCACTTAAAAAAAACCCAACCCTGCCATTTTATGCTCATTATGTCACAAACATATCCTTTCTGTTGTGTACATATGTCTTTACCACACCCTTACTTTGGGAAAACTTCTAGAATGACTGCATATTACTCTGGGGCTAAAGAGATCTGGTGCGTGACAAACACCTAGTAAGTGCGTGACAAATCACTCACCACGTCCTCTGAGTCTGGATCCACCAAAATCTCCAACATCATGTTCTCACCACGACTGCTTTGCTGGAACACTTGCACGCCACTTTTCTTCAAAAAAAACTTCGAGAGAATTCCAAATATTACATTTTAATTATTTTTCCACTGACCCTTTACATTTGATAAAGTGAAAAAAATCATGAAACTAAACAGCCTCTTACTTTGTGTTTGATGTGTTTCAGTGTAGGGAATCCACAGAAATACAAGGCCTTCTGGTCAACTTTGGTTATTCTGTTCTTGCTGATGTCTACACGCCAAGCATCTAAGGATATTATTTTGTATCTAGAAAATAAATGGAGACATTTAATTAAAAACTCAATCATACCAACACATCTGGCTTCTCAGCATTCTGCTGCTTATTTTGCAAGAATCATCCTTGCATCTAAACAAGGAATGACAATTCATCCCTTAAGACCAAGACAGAGCAGGACTCCCACTCTGCGTCACAGGACCAGACACGGCCATGTCTTGGACTATCGGGCAGAGATATTCCCCACTAATCTCAAACTGATCTGCTCATCGGCTTGACCAAGGTGTGCATAAAGCACAGTACAGAAGCCTCGTCGCCTCCATGCCCGGACAAAATAAAGAATCCCAACAGAGGTCACTAATTTGCAACTGGGTTTCCATCTTGGCAAGTTATTTGCAGGGAAGGTGGGAAAGAGAACACTGTGGGGCCAGCAAACAGAAGCTTTGGATTCCTTTTTCTCTGGCGGGGTAGCTGCGGAAAGCTGAGGCAGCAGCACAGCGCCGTGAAGCAGCGCTGGGCGGGGGAGAGGGACCGCTCCCGACCCCCCAGGCGCCCGGCAACACTACCTCGCGCGGCAGCGCTCTATGGTGGGGAACTTCTCTGGCCAGGGCGAGGCGTAGGGGAAGTCCGCGTCGCCGTCGTACCAGCACATGAGGCACTCGCTGTGCTGGTTCCTCTTCCTCTCCTCCTTCTTGAGGGAGTGATTGCACGTCTCCATGGCTTCCAGCAGTCGCTTCTGAACGGGACGATGAAGACACGGTTGGCTAAGCCCGAAAAGCCCGTTTTAACGTACAGAATAAGCCTCTTCCCGCCCCACAGAATCATGATCTGACTCTTGAAGCAGGATCTTAACTGACGGAAGCCTTCCCGTTCCGCTACATGAACACACTTCTCTGCCTCAGAGGCCTGGGGTCAGCTCTGCAGACCCCTCTCCGCCTGTTCCTCAACAAGGCCACGGGCCTCCAACGCCTGGACAACAGCAGAAAATCAAATGCTTCCCAAGACTGAAAATCTGTCATCTGACAGAAACCTGTGACTTTAATGAAGAAACCGCAAGAAATATCACAAACATTAATTCAAAATACTTTCGACTAAGCACCAAATAGTTCAGTCTTCTCACGAAAGCTCCTTTTATAAGATGACCTACAATTTAGGTTATTCAGATGATTTAGTCAAATAAATCTAAAACTGCAGTTTCAAATTACATGAAATAACCAGGTCAAAAGGCTTGAAATCAGGGAACGCGAATGGAAACTGGCTTGCGAGCCAGAGAGATACCCAGCGGGAAGGTGCCCGCTGCGTGCGCAGCAGAGCAGGGCCGGTCCCCTCAGGTGTGGCCCCTGAGCACCGCCCGTGTGGCCCCAACACCAAAGCTAGAACAAAGCGACTGAGGGGATGGGAGTCAAGGTCAGACCGGCACTACTCAGGGGAGACCCTGGCCCTGTGCTCAAGGGTCACTCCTGGTGGATGTGGGGCCACGACAGTGCTGGGCACTGAACCCGGGCTGGACACACGCAAGGCGAGGGCCCTGGACTAACTGGTGCGGGACAGGCGTGAAGTGAAGCGGCCACAGCTGGTCCTCTGGCCATTCCCGGGCCTCGAGCACCAGGGGTGAAACCGGGTGTGGTGAGCACAGCACCTGCCCTCCGAGAGCCACCGGGAGGAGCTTGTTCACGGCAGGCGCATGTTCGGGGGGAACGCGCCATCTCCACGCTGTGCCCCAGACGGGCACGCACACAAAGACACACAATATGCATCGTGCATCAAAGAAAAAATAAGTGTTTTTTGGAAGATACAGTAACTCATCTTGTGAGGGGCAGAGCAGGGAACAGACCCCAGGCCCCTACGGGAGAAGCGGGCACGGCCGTTAGAAGAAACGAAGTCCCGCCAGAGAATGAGCCTTCGCACCTGACTGATCAGGAGGGTCACAGTCCACCGGTCACTGAGCAAATCGAGACACCGGAGACATGCCAATGACACGAGTGGGGAACCTGAAAGGCTAGAAGGAAGCAGAGGCGCCATAAGGACAGCGCGGGAGGGTCTGTGGCGAGCCGGTGGCAGGGCCACGGTGACTACACCCGAAGCACACACAGTAGCACCACTTGTAACAGTGTTACCGCAATTAAAAACTTTTTTTTTTTAAATAAAAATTCAAAAAGGCCACAAGCAACCAGTGCTGGCAAGGGCCTGGAAAACCAGGAAGAATCATACACTGTTGGTGGCGATTCAAGCTACTCCACCTCGTATGGGAGCCGGTCTGGAGGCCTCTCAGGCCAGTGACGGGAGACGCGCCTGAGCCAGGGCTGCAGTGACACAGCTGGCCCGAGTATAGTCACCACCTCCGCAGGACATGTGCGTGCCTGGACTGACCGCAGAGCTGCTGGCGCAGCCATGACCAGGAACAAGTCAAGCGCCCGAGGAGAGGGGACACGGCGAGGGGTCACGTGTCTGCAGACACCAATCAGCTCACAGAAAGGGATTTAAAGAAAAAGGGATGAATAGAGCCTTTTGCTGAAACATGGGCGGAAGAGGACAGGGCTGTGCTAAAGCAAAAGAAACCAGGACAAAGAGTAACACTGAGTGATGTAATACTTCACTCATATGCAGGCTATAAGGCGTCGCGGCTTTACACACTTAGAGGATATAAAGGAAACAGACAAAGCTAAGGGAAAACAAGTGCTTCAACAAGGCTGAGGCGATGGGAGAGGGAGAGGGCCGGGTGGGGTGACCCCCGGCCTGGTGAAAGGTTAAAGGTCCTTAGGTGGGGACTGCACTCTTGAAATATCCAACAGGCCATCCCGCGTGTGACGGGCCCAGCACCAACCTCGTCTATGAACGGGATGAGGACCACGGCCTCCCACTCCTGCTGCTTCCCGTTCAGGTCCGTCTTGAAGTCCGGAGGGTAATACTCTATGATTGGTGAGTCTTCACTGGTCATCAGGTGCTGGGAAAATACAGACAGCATTATTAGGAACGTAAGAGCCCATCAATTTTGAATATGCTACCTTATAATGAAAAATTTGCTTTACTTCTGTTGCTTTGGGTCACACCCAGCTGTGCCCAGGGCTTATTTCTGACTCTGCAGTCAGGAATTACTTCTGGCAGTGCTGGGGGGGACCACTGGGGGTGCCGGGGATTGAACCCGAGTCAGCTGCATGCAAGGCAAGCACCGTCCCTGCTGTACTATTGCTCCGGCCCACTGATAATTTGAAACTTTTAAGCAAAGCAAAACGAGATTTCTCCCCATCAGACCCGTGTGGGCTCACTGCTGGGACCACAGGGGGCGCCGCAGGGTGACCCAGGCCCGGCTGCATGCGAAGCCGACCCTGTGCTCTGCCTTTGGCGCCTACAGAGGATTCCGTAACAGAGGCAGACAGAGAAAGCTAGAAATGCACTCTAGGAGATAAACATGGATGGCTAGGATATAAAAGTTTTAAGGAAGTAAAACACTACTTCTCAGGTGATATTTAAATTGGTATTTAATACCAATGCATCTCGGGCACAAAATCATCTGAACAGACGTAGTGGAAAACGCTCCCGGTGCACTGGCCAGCAGGACTAGCGCCACTGTCTCTACGGACAGGGTGGACAGAAGGGAGAGGCGGGAGAGCCAGGGCGGAGGATGAGGGCAGGTGACTCTCTGAAAGCCCGGGGGTGGGGGGGTGGGGGCACGGCGCCACTGCTCACACAGCATTGTGTGAGGGGGGCGGCAGTGTGTGTCTGCGGCAGGGATGCAGCAGACCTCGGGAGGGGGAAAGCGAAGGGTTTTGCGTGTGCCAAGGCCACTCAGAGATCTAGAAGACCGCATATAGACAATAGACCCCCACGTTCAGCCACTAGCCTAAACCCGTATTTAGCTGCTGACAAACTGGCACTGTGTTTCTAGGGTCCTAGAACTGCTCCTCCAGACCCAAGGGGCATCAGGGCTTTCCGGACCCACCTGGTAGCACTCGGGCAGCAGACTCTTGCTGGCTGCCGGCAGGACGGCGAGCAGCTGCTCGAAGGGCTTGAAAGGCTTCCCGAGCTCAAACTGGATCTGCAGCGCGCTGATGTTGCGGATGTCGGACAGGAAGGGGGCGTAGTGGTAGGGGTAGAACCTGCAAGGCAGGACTGGCTTGTGAAAACAGGAAAATGGATCCAAAATACCAATATCTACTTTTGATTATTAAAAAATTGTTAAGTAATAAGCAGAACATCAGCTACAAACTTTTTTCTTGAGCAATGGGATGAGGAGAGAGGATAGCAGGGAAGCTTCCCCTGCCGGCTGTCACCCAGGTTCGATCCCCAGGGCCCTGTGTGGTTGTGGGTCGTGTTGGGAGTGACCCCTGAGCACAGAACCACGAGCAAGCCCTGAGCACTGTCATGTGTGGCCTGAACAGCACAAGAAAAAATAAAATGGAAACTGAGGCTACTATGTGATGCCAGTACAGGACCCATTTCTCGGGCCGGGCTTGGCCCAGCTGAGCACACACGCTTACGCGACCACTACGCGCACACACGAACACCAATAGTCTCGGAGGTGAGCGTGACCCTGCGTGTGTCTGCAGGGGAGGTCACCTGAACCCGGCCGCTCCCCTCAGGGGACTCGGGAGCCCCTGCTCACCCAGCCCCGCTTCGAGCTGCAGAAGCTCCTGCCTGCACGGGTCGTGCTTGAGTGTTGGGCGAAGGACGACACGCCCACCGTCACAACTGCTGTCCGGGGACCCTCTAGCCCCCCCGCCTCGTCTGCCACTCCCGAAGATTCTCGGCGGTTCAAGGCGGCTGCCACAGGTGCGGGGCTGCTCCAGCCGGGCTCGGGGGCCTGGGCCGCACCCCCCCACACGCTCAGGGACCGCCGCACGGGCCTGCGTCTCCCCACGCGCACAGCCTCTGCGACTCCGCCCGACAGGGTCTAACCTCAGGGAGAGATCTTGACAGAGCCCTAGTATGCTTCCCGTCTGATAAAGGGTACAAAACTGATGAAGGAAAATGCTCCTACAGCACAGCCCTGGCCAAGTGGCCTGGGGCAGGGGAGTCGGGAGTCAGAAGGGCACGTGGCCTAACAGTTCAGCCTGGTGGGCCGGGCCGGACTCTCGGGTCTGGCCCCGGGAAGGTGCCCAGTCTCTGCTTCGCTCTCTCCCTCGGACAGGGCGGAGGACCCGCTCAGTGCCCACGGGCAAGAGGACTCCTGGAGAAGCTCTCCAAGTGCTCGGCCTTAACGCGGGCAGCGAGGGGGAACACGCGTCCTCAAAAATGCCAGAGCAAGAGCTTTTCCCTTTGGGATTGTTTTCTGAACTGCTTGGAGACTAGTTTGGATAGAGATTCTTCTTCTAAGGCTCTTGGTACATCAAGCCATCATTAGTGCCACACGCTCTGGAATGAATTAGTTCTGTTGCAGTGACTTAAAACAAAGCTGGGTGGAAATGCCTTGCAACAAACTAAGTGACGTTGTTACACAAAAGTATCTATTTTCCCCAGTCATGTTTTCTGTTTGTTGTTAGTCATTTGGTGGATAATTATGAAATGTAGAGAGAATCTGCTGGAATAGAAAACACGAGGAATACAGAAAACCAACACTATTTTCAGGGAAAGCAAGATTCCTTTTCTGCACTCTCATTGGTATAACGTTCAAATAGCCCATTTTGCAAAAATTACTCTAACAGAAAAACTCTTTTTAACCCCTGGCAGTGCTCAGGGCTTACTCCCGACTCTGGATTCAGGGATCACTCTTGGCGGTGCCCAGGGCAGGTGCCAAGGATCAAATCCAGGTAGGTCAGCAGGACAAGCAGCCCACCCCTGTGTTATTGCTCGAGCCCAGAAAAACTTTTTCAAACACAAAGACGTAAAGAGGAATATAATGAACACGTCACCACACATAATCGCGCAGACCCAATAATCATTAAGACTCTGTCATACCAGATCTATCAAGACAAGGTCTTACATTCTTTTTTTTTGCTTTTTGGGTCACACCCAGCGATGCACAGGGGTTCCTCCTGGCTCTGCACTCAGAAATTACTCCTGGCGGTGCTCGGGGGACCATATGGGATGCTGGGAATCGAACCCGGGTTGGCCGCATGCAAGGCAAATGCCCTCCCCATTGTGCTATCGCTCCAGCCCGGTCTTACATTCTCAGATGAACAAAGACCAAAACAAAGAAAGGATATTTGTCTGAGGTCTTTGAACTATTTTCGTGTCAATTTATCATATTTAGTTTAAACTAGGACTTAGTTAAATGGAGCTAGAGGTATCCCTGGTTAAAGACACAATGACCAGAACATGAGAGCACGACATCCCAACGACGCATCCCGTGACGAGAAAGATGCTCACCAGCTCCAGGACTGTACCCCGTGGTAGTAGTAGTGCAGGACCCACTGGATGGCCTGCACGTAGCACGCGGCCTGAGCTGCCAGGAAGTCGCTGGAAGGGGAAAAGATCATTTTTATTAGAGCACTTTGCGATTTTAAGAGACGGGCCACTGTCTTTGGGGCAATGCGTCCACTGGCCTCACATTTCAACTCATATACACTATCTGACGAGCATGTGAAGAATTATAATGAGAAAGACTGTCTGCCTTCTCCGTACTGGCTTCAGCGTGAGCCCACGGGCTCAGGGTTCCTCTCAGCGGTGATGCCAGGGACAGTGAGTCCAGCTCACTGCATGCAAGAGAAGTCTCTCCAACTTTGCAATTTTTAATAAAGAAATATAAAACTTGCTAGTTACACAAGCTCCTCTAAAAAACTTGTGAGTTGAAACAGCTACAAAATTTACGAAACAAACAAAAAAAAATCTTTCTTGCTTGCAATCTTAATTATAACAATGCTGTTTTCTGAAGAATGAACTTTACTGCTTTAACGTCAAAGCATCGATTAGAAACATACTCAGACACCACGTCCACTCCCATCTTGGCCATGTAGTACGTCCTCTTGTACTGCCTGAACTCAGTCTCAAACAGGTCGTCATCTTCAGGCTCATCCTCGAGATTATCTGGGGGAAAAGACCAGAAAAGCAGTGGCTGACAATTACGATACTCTGCTTTCCTCCCAAGACTCTATTACAAACATATACCAAAGTAACTGTTTATAAACTCTCGGACGCCCATTACCTCCAAAGTTACCAAGTCAGAATGAGTAAAGGAAACAATACAATAATGACCATCACGGAAACAGCATGAAGCACACAGGCTGAACTCACCCTTCGATGCTGCCATTTCTTCATTTTTGTCTAAAGCAGCCCAACACAAGTTTTCCCGGTCCTACAAAAATTATAAATCAATACAAAATTAAAGGCAAAATGTATTAAGACGAGTCATTTCATAGGGAGACACTATAAAAACTTGTTCTAAAAATAATTCTTTAACACTGTGTAGATAATTTTGGTTTTACATGATTCATCCTGAAAGGCTATAACATCTTTACTGCGTACAATTTAACACCCAGTTTTTTCAAACATACACAGTAACTCTCACAATATAAAAAAATATTAAATATATGTAACTAATTATACATTTATTCCAGGTAAAAAATGTCCCCCAAATTTCACCGACACAAAGGTGCAAAATAATGTCAAATTTCTGTGTCATTTATCTCAGTTTAATGTTGTGATGACAGCTTCTGAGCTGCCGACAATCTACAACTGCGTGCAACGACTGAAACACCAACTCCAGCCTCGATCCCACTCCCGACGCTGCCCCTCCACTTCCCCTTCTCCTCGCAGGCTTCTCTGTCCCCGCCCCCAGCGCCTTCCTCCCTGTCATCTTACTTCTCTCCTCCCCTGCAGGTCTAGCCAGGGATTCTCCCCTCGGCCTTCCCCTTCCTGTCCCTGGACCTTCCTGCCTGCAGCTCCCACTCTCTGTGCTCATTCTCTCCTTAAAGTGAACCGCATGGGTCTAGAGGACACGGAACCGGACAGGACCAGGGATCGCTGTGAAGCGTCTGCACGCTCAGGTTCCTCCAAAGCGGCAGAGCCTGTCTTCCCAAGAGCAGAACCCATATCTTCCCAAGAGCAGAACCCAGAATAGGGACTGGTCGCCACAAAGTTAGAACGGCCACGCAGCCAGAAGGAGTGAGGGAGCACCGCTCTTCTCGGAGAAAGAGCTGGCAGGTACAGACCTAAATACAACCTAAATAAACCCAAACTCAGGTGACAAGGAACATACTGGAAACTCATCAGTTTCATTAGAGCCCAGTGAAGAGTTACAGACAGGACGAGGCAATTTCAGAAGAGGTCTTTCATGCCAACACTAGTAAGACATCCGTTAGGGCACATTGGACATTTTTCACTCGGTACCAGCATTCGCTGATGCTATTGTTCATTTACTGAGCACAGATGCACTTACTAGCTAGAAGCTCCCAATTATTCTTAACTAAACCTACTGCTATTATTTTCATATGTGATTTTAAATAGAAATTATTTCTAAAAAAGTCACTGATCTATCTCCTAACATTAAATCATATATCACTGTATCGCTGTCATCCCATTGCTCATCGATTTGCTCGAGTGGGCACCAGTAACATCTCTATAGTGAGACTTGTTACTTTTTTGGCATACCAGTACACAACGGGTAGCTTGCCAGGCTCTGCCGTACGGGCGGGATACTCTTGGTAGCTTGCCAGGCTCTCGTAGAGGGACGGAAGAATCGAACCTGGGTTGGCCACATGCAAGGCAAATGCCCTACCCGCTGTGATATCGCTCCAGCCCACTAAATCATGTAAGCAACTACGTTTTTATTTTATCTTATTTTTTTGGGGGGGGAGCTTGGGCCACACCTGTTCAGGATCACTCCTGGTGGCTTGGCGGACCAAATGGGGTGACAAACATCAAAGCCTGGGTGGCACACACAAGGCAGGAGTCCCACTGGCCCCTTAAAAATCAACATTTCATGGTTAAAGAAACTTTGGTACATCTACACAATGGAATACTATGCAGCTGTTAGAAAAGATGAAATCATGAAATTTGCATATAAGTGGATCAACATGGAAAGTATCATGTTGAGTGAAATGAGTCAGAAAGAAAGAGACAGACATAGAAAGATCACACTCATCTGTGGAATATAAAGTAGCAGAATGGGAGACTAACACCCAAGAGTAGTAGAGATAAGAACCAGGAGGTCTGCCCCACAGCTTGGAAACTGGCCTCACATGCTGGGGGGAAAAGACAGCTGAGACAGGGAAGGAACCACCAAGTAGAGGATGTTGGGAGGACCCATTTGGGTTGAAAGCTGCGTGCCGAAAGTAGACTACAGACCGAACATGATGGCCACTCAATACCTCTATTGCAAACTAAAACACCCAACAGGAGAGAGAACAAAAGGGAATGCCTGCCGCAGAGGCAAGGTGGGGTGGTGGGAGGGATACTGGGAACATTGGTGGAGGAGAATGGGCACTGGTGGAGGGATGTAAAGTAAATGCAAACATGAAAGTTCATAAGTTTGTAACTGTACCTCATGGTGATTCACTAATAAAAATTAAAAAAAAAATCAACATTACAAAAATAGGATTTTCTGGGTTCTTAGATGTAGAAACGTTTTCTACACTTAGGAAAGAACCAAGAAGACACAGTGTTGTTCTTTAAGAGGAAAAACAAAAAACTGATTTTTAAAAATGACAGCACCTAAGAGAAAAAGGAACCAAAACCAACTTTCTAAAGAGAAGAAATTAAACTGAACTGAGGCAACCCGCCAATCGTGGGAAGAAAAAGGATTTAGAAATACCAGCTCTACCTTCAAGCTCAAACATTGAAAGGACACTGAAAAATTGGACACCTTTGATTTCTTCTTCTCCTTGTAGTTCAAGGCTTCCTCCGCGGCGGCGCCTGCAGCTTCGTTGAGGTACTTGTTACCAACTTTGCTCTCAAACCACTTGAGGTCCACAAACACTTCGCTGAAGTGCTCCCGGTCGAACTGCAGAGAGTTTGGTCACGTGAGACCCTCGGCGCGTGCCCAGAGCGAGCCGCCCCGCCGCTCCCAGGGACCAGCTCTGGGAAACGGGGAATCCGAGCGCCGGACCTTCTGTACCCGGGGAGAGCGCACCGGAAACAAGTAGCTGAGGGCGTTATTCCTCACCCCTCGGGAGGGCAGCGTGAGGATCAGAAAACTCCTCCCCCCGGTTTTATGAAATTAGTCAGATGTTCATTTACATCTCCCTGGCCCAAGGAAACATCACCCTGTAGTACTCACATCTGATAGTTTCACAAGGTACTTCTCAAAACGAGGTAAGTTGAGGTGCCCGCTTTCATTAATGTAGCCTAGAAGGACAAGTCCGACATTTACACTGGAAGCTGACGTTATTTTCTTCAGACAAGTTACCAGGTTCTTTTCACAGAATGGAGTGTTGGCATTACACTAAGCAAGACAGCAAACGTCGGCGCATTTGCTAACAGCCGTGAGATAGGTCCAGCAGCCGCTGTGTCTGGCGGCTGGCGGGGAGGGCTGGCCGGAGGCTTTCTCAGCAGCCCATGTATCATTCACCTCAGGCTGAAAACCCCTTCCTCCTATGAAACCCTCCATGCCTGCCCATTCAGAATTACTGAACTTTTAGGCTTAAAAATGAAACGAGCAATGAAGAACCAGTAACTTCTATTGGTCGTCTTGAGCAATTAAAAGTGGACATGAGTTTGCTACCAACAAACCAATCAATCAGGACTGACTTTGGTAATTTTCTTTAATTTACATCAGAGATAGTTCTTCTTCTTCAGTTTTGTTTTTGGCCACACCCGGCAGTGCTCTTAGTCCTGGCTCTGCACTCACGAGTCACTTTTAGCAGTGCTTGGGGATGCCGGGAATTGAACGTGGGTCGGCTATGTGCAGGGCAAACGTATATTGCTCTAGCCCAGAAACAGAACAAAGAAACCCCATTTTCCCCTTACATTAGCTATGCATGTGATAATCTAATAAGCCGAATGACTTTTTATTTTGGTTAACTGAGTGCCAGTGAGAGTAGGTCTGAGTGGCTCTGAAGAGCATTTTTTTTTTTTCCTTTTTGGGTCACACCCAGCGATGCTCAGGGGTAACTCCTGGCTTTGCACTCAGGAATTACTCCTGGCGGTGCTTGGGGGACCATATGGGATGCCGGGGATCGAACCCGGGTCGGCCGCGTGCAATGGGAACGCCCTACCCGCTGTACTATCGCTCCGGCCCCTTAAGAGCATTTCTTACCCCCGAGTTCTGGTAGGACGCTGATATACGTTCCATAAAGTAGAGGCAGTGCATCATGATTAATATGTAAATGAGGTAGATGGGGGATAAAATCATTGCCAACAAGAAATCCCATCAAAATCCAATCATCTATTATCCTTTCAATGTCGTACTTAAATGTAATCTTGTCCTACGGCCAAGAAGAAAAGCAGTCAGACCCTCGGGCATTCTGCACGGTCCTCCCTGCCCTCGGCTTCAAGGTACTTACTTTCAACGATGAAAACTCATAGTCAATATATTCTCTCATTAAAGATAAGTGTAGGAGATGAAATGTGGTTTCTTCTGGCGCACATATTCTGTAACAGGATGATTCAGAGGGTTAACTGTATTTTACAAATTTTTCAAAATTCAAATTTAAAAATGTCGCAAAGATTAAAACCAAATCTATCATTAGAGCACAGTTTATGTAGTCAAAATATGTAATTTATATAAAACCTGCAGGGCAATATAAAGCAATAAAATTGCAATTATAATAGATAAAACAAAGAGTTAAAAAAATGGCCTATATTTTATTTTTTTTGTGTAAGAAAGCCTAAATTGTACATAACTGACTTAAAAACCTACTAAGCCATTTAACCTTGAGTCCATTTAAGGTTGGTTACAGGCAGAAAATACTCCAAATATATGAGTTCATACATAAAAAGTTCTCATCAATACAATTCCAAAGTTCCTGGAAACTGCTATTTTAAGCAATGTAATATAAAATATTAATTTTACTATAGTGGGAATATTTCTGGTCATAAAAGCATCACTAAACTTCTAAGCAAAAGCCTTAGATACCTCTAACATTAAAATAAATAGCATATTCATTCATTTTGCTGACCTGTAAATTCCAGTTTTCTAGAGCCTATTCTGGCAGCTATGGAGACTCAAATAAATAATATTTATTTTTCACTGTTTTGGTGTGTGACAAGTAAATTGACCCGAATAATATGGTGCTTGTCCACCAGCGTAGTCACACACGCATGCACTCACTCGTGTGGAAAAAACCCACAGTCATTTAGCAGGAAAAGTGCTTCTCGAAATTCAACATGCTTCTATGATAAAAGTATTCAGAAAAAATTTCAGCAAAGTCAGGAATAAAGGAAAGTACTTGATAACAGGAACTGGGGGAAGTTGGTAAAAACAAATGCATCAACATCATACTTAATGATAAAGATAAAAACCTTTTCTCCAAAAGTCAGGAATAAGACAAAGATGCTTGTTTTTCACACAGTTTCACTGTGTTGGAAATTCAAGCCAGAACATTTTAAGCAAGAAAATGACATTAAAAACAGAAAAGACACAAGCAACTCTCCAGGAGGCCGCAGATCTAGCACAAAGGTTGGAGTGAGGGTCTTGCTTGCTTGTCATACCCGCTGGGACCTCCAGGCAGCCCCCAACACTGGTGGGGGACTCTGACCCTCAGGGTAGAAGATCAAGACACAGAAATCAATTCAGTGTCTCTGTACTAGCCACAAGCAACGCATGAGGGAAATGAAACAACCCCATCCACAGTACCACCCAGAAGACTTTGAAACACTTGATAACAAATCAAAGGAAACAAAATCAAAAGACTAAGCTCCTACAGAGAACACTTTAAGGCTTGCAGGGGTGAGGGTGTGGGAGCACCCAGGGCAGCAATACAGTGGGTAGTGTCAGCCCTGCATGTGGTTGACCTGGGTTCCATCCTTGGCATCCCAGATGTCCCCTAAGCCAGCCAGTGCTGATTCCTGGATGCAGAACCAGGTGTCAGCCCTGAGCACAGCTGGGCATAGCCCTAAAACAACAACCAAAAAGAGGGGTGAAGTTGGTCAAAAGACAAACTTACAGCCTAAGCTAAGTCAGCCCTGGGGTATAATACATACATGATGGTGATGATCTTTTTAAATATATGTATTAAAGGAAAATAAAAAAAGAAAGTAGACATAATAACTTGTACAGCAAAAATACAAAATGATGCAGAAAGAAAAGAATAAAAATGTAGGCATTCCATCTTAATGAATCTGAATACCTAACATTAAGATGTAATGATACAGAGCTGTCAGAATTAACTACTCAAAGGAATTTTTGGATTCAATGATAGACCCATTAAATCCCAAAGATCTTTTCAAAAACAGAAAAAGTCATGCTAAAAATTATTAGTCTCAGCAGACTCTAAATGGCCAAGTTAATTTTTTTTTTAAAAAAATATGGAATGCTTTGGGCTGGAGAGATAGCACAGCGGGTAGGGCGTTTGCCTTGCACGCGGCCGACCCGGGTTCAAATCCCAGCGTCCCATATGGTCCCCCTGAGCATGACCAGGGGTAATTCCTGAGTGCAAAGCCAGGAGTAACCCCTGTGCATTGCCAGGTGTGACCCAAAAAGCAAAAAAAAAAAAAAAAAAAAAAAAATGGAATGCTTCATGAATTTGCATGTCATCCTTGCGCAGGGGCCATGCTAATCTTCTCTGTATCGTTCCAATTTTAGTATATATGCCGCCAAAGCGAGCACTGGCCAAGTTAATCTTGAACAAGAAAAAAAGTCCTAGGTCTCACCCTTCCAAATAACCAAAATAGTGGGGTCTTGACAAAAAGAAAGAATACCAAAAACCAAAACAATACCAACAACAACAAAAAAAACCCTTTCAAACAAATGGGACAGAATACAGAAATAAAACTGCCCATACACGGTCATGTGGTTTTCAGCCAGTGTGCTAAGATAAGACCTCTCAACACAAGATGCTAAGAATACTGCATGTCTACGTGAAAAAGAATAAAGCTGGAACCTTGTACCATGTACAAAAATTGACTTCACATGACCAAAAGCCTCAAGTAAAAGCTAAAACTCCAAAACTCTTAGAAAGTGAAAAAAAACAAAAAATAAAAAAAAGAACACAACCTTACAACAGTGGATTTCGCATTGACTTCTTAACAGCAAATTAAAAATATAGACAGCAAAGGGAAAAAAGAGTGGGTTTCATCAAATTTCAAACTTTTGTGTATCAGACACTAGGATGGAAATACATTTCAGATCAGATAGTTACTAAGAAGTTAGCACACTTTTTTTTCTGGGCAGTACTTAGGGCTTAGTCCTGGCTCTGTACTTGGGGAGACCCAGTAGGTGTGGGAATTAGCACGGGGTTCTGTCACATGCAAGGCAAGGGCGTCACTCCAGTACCTTTCTCCAGCCCCCCCTCTAACATTCTTTTTGTTTTGGGCCCGAACCCGGTGGTGCCGAGGGTTTATTCCTGGCAGGGCTGGGCCCACAGACGTGCTGCTATGGATCTAACCCAAACTGGCTGCGTGCAAGGAAAGTGCCCTGTACTTCTGTGCTCTCACCCACCCCTGACATTCTTCATTTCCATCCTTCCTACCAACGTACGACTGACTTACCTTTGCGTCTTTTTGCCGCCAAACCGAACCTCTTCTCGTAAGAGAGAGAAATGTGCTTCATGGCTTGTTAATCCAAGCATGATCTGTTGGAAAAATGATTACAAAAAGTTTCTCTTCTCTCATTCATACAGTATCAAATTCAAAGAAGTCAGAGCAAAACACATCTGATACAGTCACCACCATGCTTATTCAAGGACAATAAACAAGAGCACCTTAGGAGTAAACACATACTAAAAAGTAATTCATAAGTGGATTATGTGGAGGGCAAAGGGGGTGTTCCTGTTTGGTGGCTTCAGGGTTTGGACACAGCTGGCAGTGCTCATTTCCACTATTTTAGAACCTTGGGAACAGCAACAGTAATCACATTTATTTCCCCAGCCAGAAAAACTCCTGACTCAGAATAAACAGCCTCGGTATTTCCCTGTGAGGTATAACAGCAAACACGGGACTTACCAGGTCAGCATCTAAACCATACAGGCAGTGCCTGGTGTTGGGGTCATGATCTGGCTTTGCTTTCTGGGATCTGATAAATTCCATGATTTTATGTTCGCCTTCTCCAGGAGTCTTAATAGAGTGTTTGAAAAGACACAGGTTAGATGTTCTGCCTCAGAATCTTACGTTCTTTAAAAAGTTCTTAGATAGAGAAAAAAGAAAAATAACGACCTCATGGCCCGAGAAGTAGATGGTAACTCCTTGCCACGACTTGTCTGTAGAAATTTTTAGATTTTCAGTTCCTATAAATAAAAAGTTTTACAAGATTAACCTGAAAAATACATAAGAACAATGAGTCCCAAGAGACAACATAAAACTGGATCTGGGTTTTCGAGGAGTGGCTGGGTCACACATTCCAGAGAAGGGTGCACTCTCGGACACGGTGAAGAGCCAAGGGTGCCCTTGCCCGGACCAGCCTCACCACTGCGTCTCACTCGCACCACTCAAGAAAGAAACCAGCACCACAGGGAAAGCCCAGGAGAGTAACGACAGAAGGACGATCCAGACGCTCACCTGGGGGAGTTAGCACTGCCGCCCAGAAAGTTACGGACGTGGGAATGGAAGCATCATGATGAGCGTTTCGGGAAAGATGACAAGGTCCACTGAGGGACTCCAAGCGGGGGGGGGGGGGGGGGGGGGGGGGGGGGGGGGGTGGGGGGGGGGGGGGGGGGGGGAGGGGGGGAGGGGGGCCGTGCAGGGCCCAGGAGCATCCCCAGTGGTGCGTGTGGGCCCAGAGTGATATTCAAACCATATTCCAAGGCTCTGGCAATTCAGCCAACCCTGAGACAGGTAAGACTGGTTGCTACCTTCAATGATACGTGGTGTCATTTAATAACAGAGAAAACTTCCATCATCACCAAACAATTATCAAGATTTTCCAATTTTTGTCAAAGTAGCAGAGTATAATACTGGACAAAACTCGGAAAGTATTAAGTGTGTGGCCACATGAAAATTAAGCGTATTATACTGGTGAATCCACCAAAAGCCACAGAAACCCCGATTCTGGAGAAGTAGAATGCAGGCATGGCGGGACGTGTTTCTTAGCCTGAAGTGAGCCGCAGCCTCGTGGAGAAGCACCCGGCTCCCACGCGGCTTGGTTCGGGAAAGGTGGTGGAGGGGCGGGCTGGGTGCGGGTCCCGGGGACACCGGGGAGCCCTTGCAGGCCTCCCGGGCACTCAGGGCCGAGAGCCACGCCCGCCAGGGAGACGGCTGGGAGCCGGCAGACACAGTCAATCCCAAGCAGGAAAGCAACAGACGAAAAAGAAAATCATTTAAGGGTAAAAAAGTATATTTAAAGCCTCCCAGCGATTTTCTCTGGATGAGCCTACCTGGTGTGATGCAGTTGGAGTCGAACCTGGCCTCGGTGGGAAGGGTCTCTCCTTTCTCCACTGCCTTCTTGATTTTGTCCTCGGCCTCTTTCGCCGACCTTCAAAGGGAAGGGGAAACGTCACTCAGACTTTCCGGGGAAAGGCACGGAGATTTTACAGGAAGCCAGGCGCGAGTTAGAGGACTGATGCCTAAAATTTTAGTTCATTAATTTTAAGATTCAAAGCCAAAAGACAACTTGATAAAAATAAGCTGCAGACACGTTTTTCAGCTAAGTTTTATGGAAGTAAAATAATGTTGCACTGTAGCACTGTTGTCCTGTTCATCGATTTGCTCGAGTGGGCACCAGTAACATCTCCATTGTGAGACTTGTTACTGTTTTTTGATATAGAATATGCCACGGGTGGCTTACCAGGCTCTGCCATGCGGGCGGGATACTCTTGGTAGCTTGCCGGGCTCTCCAAGAGGGGCGGAGGACTCGAACACGGGTCAGCCGTGTGAAAGATGCACGCCCTACCACAGTGCTATCGCTCCAGCCCAAAAATAACGTTAAATAAACAAAACTGACACAGAACATTACAAATGCTGATTATAAAGTAACACCCAAGGGGGTTTCACCCAAGCTTCATGCCAAGGCCTCAGGAGGTGGTACTGCCCAGGCACCAGGTCGGGCACTGCTCTCCTGGGTCCCGGACCCTGAAATTATGCACTTCTGAGGTATTTTGGAGTTCATCTCAATGATCACTGCTGATAGAATCATTAACTGCAACCCCTGAAATTCCCGGTTTCCCTATTATGGTTTGTACAGCCATTTTATATTCTCTGTATCACATTTCTTCTGTTTAAAAAGCTGCTAGATTCTTCTTATAAGGAACATAAGGGATGCACTAGGTTTAAAAAAATCCTTTTTCAACACTAATAGCTCAAAAGAACATGAAGGAGAATCTGAAAATGTTTGCAGGGCCTGGAGAGGCAGCGCAAAGGGCAGAGGGCATGGGCTCAACCCCTGGCATCACAGAGCCTCCTCAAGCACCTTCAGGAGTGACCCCCCCAGCCCAGAACCAGGAGTGCTCCCCCAAGTACCTGCAGATGGAGCCCCAAACCCCAAAAAGTGAAAAAAGTGTTTCCAAGGCCCGATTCCTAGACCTTGAGACTAAGTTTGGGTGATGACTGGGGATCTAGATTCCTGTGCGAGGCTCTGCCTGCAAGGAGTTCACATTCCCCCAGTATTGACAGAGCCGTTCCCTAGAGGATGGGTATGCTTTGATTTGGGGCCACACCGCCTGGTGCTCAGGGCTACTCCTCTGGCTTTCTCGGGGGTCGCTCCGGGCAACGCTTGAGAGAACAGGCAATGCCAGGACTCCCCCCCGGGACCCCCGTGCTCCCGGTGCTGAGCACTCCCGCTCCTCTCTGAGACACGGATCAGGCCCCTTGGCAGGAGCGCCGTGCCAGGGGCCCCTCGCCCACCCCGGTCCGTCCCCTCACGGCACTCATGGCCCTGCCCTCTCCTTCACCGGCTCCCGACAGGAGTGACTCAACCACTCCGTTCTCAGGGGCTTTTCCCTTCAATTCCTACTACCTTCGGTGTGATTTCTGCTACTCTGAAGCGTGGCCCTAGTGGACTATTATAATCTAGAAACATTCCATAAGTTCAGGATTTTGACTTTGTTTTGGATTTGGGGCCACAGTCAGCAGTGCTCAGGGCTTACTCTGGGCTCAGTGCTCAGGGATCACTCCTGGTGGTACTCAGAGGACCACAGAGGGAGCTGGGGATTGAACTCAGGTCAGCCTCATGCAAGGCAGGCCCTCTACTGGCTGAACCATCTCGCTAGCCCAGGATTTTGACTTTCTATTCCTGCTTTTGCAGTTTGTTTGTTTTGGAGCCACTCCCAGCGGTGCTCAGGGCTTAATCCTGGCTCTGTGCTCAGGGATCACTCCTGACAGGGCGTATTTCTTGGTAGGGATCAAACCCAGGCCAGCTGCATGCAAAGCAAGCACTTTCCCCTGCACGATCTTTCTGGTGGAATCACTTTATAACCCTGTGTTCCATCTCTCCTCATCCTTTCTCCCCTCCTGCTCCTAGAGTGTCATACGCGGCTCTCTCCAGCACCATCATCCCCCATGGAGCTTTCTTCCCAGCCCGAGTCCACACTCTGTCAGGGGCAGCACCTTGCCCAGGGTCTGGGAGTCGGCAAATGTTTGCTGAATTAAGTGATACCCAAGGAGGGTCGCAGCAGAACATTCTAGTTCACTCTAAGCTCTCTAGCTCAGCTCGGCTTCGGCAGAGTTTTCTCCACTCCAAACATTTCCACATTACCAACTGGAAGCTAGAAAAATCCGTGGCCTACAAGAGAGTAATTTCCTATAGTCTACCCGAGCCTCAAGAAGTGACACCCCCCCCCCCCCCTTGACTACTTCATTTACGGGTTCTTAGCAGGAGATATAAACATTCTGGAGGACTTTAAGCAGACACTACAGAGGAGGAGCACCGAGTCAAGCTAACTAACTTCCAGACGACCCCTGATCTGCGAAGCGCTCTCCGGGGAACAGCAATGCTTTACCTAAAACGCCTCCCACGCTGCTGGTTCATTTTTGCTCGAGGAGCGACGCCGTCAACGGCCATAAAGAATACTTTCCTTGGCTTGATGATGCGGAACAGCACCTCCAGGTAGTGAAAAATGTCCGCGAAGATTTTATCATCGGAAATCCTGAAGTGGACATCATCGTCGTTGGGATGGGAGCACTGGTGGATGATGCCATTCATGTCCAGGTACAGATTGTCAAACTCAGGAATCTGACAGGGGAGGAAGTAGCAGCACCGTCAGCGGCCCCAGCCACGCCAGGCGCGAGTCCAGGCGTCCCGGTGCAGACACACGGGTGACCCAACAGGAGGGAGTGGTCAGACGCAGGCGGACTCCAGGCTCAGAGGGCACACCTGCCCGGAAACCATGACCCACTGCCCCACAGAGCCCAGGAAAGCGCAGAAGTCAGAATCTGTGCGTACTCAAATCCCAGTGTCCAGTGGCAAGGGTGTGGCTCAGGGGGTCACAGAGGGCAGGAGTGAGGCACTAAGCCCAGCCCGTGGCACAGCAGGTTCCCCCGTACCCACCTGCGTGGCCCAACACCCCCTCCCCCAGCTCTTCTGGGTGTGGCTTTCACAATAGTGGCCACAAAAGAAAAAAAAAGTTTCCATTTTTCCTATTTTTTGACAATGACTTCTCAAAATTTCCATTTTTTTCTACAAATGGCAATGATATTCCTTGTCAGCGGGTTTTATTTAGATAGAATATCCTACTTTTTATTTAGTCACTGAGGTTTATAAATGACTTTTGGTCTTACTGTCTATCTTTTTTTTTTTTTAAAGGAAACAGAGTTACTTTAAATATTCAAACTATGTCAAGAAATTTACAAAGTTCTGAAAACTTGTTTCTTGCTTTTGACATATGGATCAAAGAATGTCTAAGCCTTGGCTAGCAGGCGCACCGTTTGCGGAGACTTTCTCGGCCCTGCCTCACAGTTCTTTTTCTTCTATTTAAATGTCTGTGAACCAGGATGGGAGCAACACTGAAACTCAGGCGCACTAAGGGCGCGCTGAAGCGGGCAGCGTGTTGACAAGCCAATGCAGGACTGGGAATTCCACGCCTTCTATTTGTTTTACCTTATTATAATTCTGATATGCCTTACACGCTAAAGAAATTTCCAAAGAAAAACAGAATAGACTTTCTGTGCATTCAAGATGATGATTATTAAAAGATATCTGAAAAATTCTCAAAATTTCAATGTAACTTGGGAGGGGGGCCAGGAAGGAGGGGCTGTATAAAGTGACTCCAGCTCTGGCGCCTCCTTTAAACATCCAGTTTGCAAACATGAAAGCCAGGGCAGCAGCCTGAGGGGCTGGAGCCAGAGGCCTGGGGAAGCTCAACACTGTTCGGCTCTAGTGGTCCTGATATCGCTGGGCCTGAACCCTGGAGCCAGGAAATCTCACCCAGAGAGGCCAGGACCCTGAGCTGGGAAGGCCCCTCAGCACAGAAAACTCACTACAAGGATCAAACGCTTTTGAAAATATGAGTTTTAATGAGCCAAGTTTGAAATCCTATCCTAATGGACTCATGCCATACAATGGCCTTGAAAAGATCTGGGGAGGGGGCTTGGCCGGCAATGCTAGGGCTATTCCTGGCTCTGCACTCGGATCACAGTGCTCTGAGCCAGAGGACAGTATGAGAAGGGTCTGAACCAGAGGCAGGCGTGTGCAAGGTAAGCACCATACCCCTGCACTATGGCTCCAGCCCAAGTAAAGAAATCATTTCCTGATCATCAGTAACAAAATTCCTGAAAATGGTGAAGCTCCAAGATACTTCAACCAAATGAAAACTCTGTGCAAAACAGTATTAAAACTATTGACCAGGATATATATTATCAAGTTAGTCTGAATAACAACCACACTTTCTCCACTCTAGAGCCAAGTGACTCAGGTAACCTAAACTGCTGAGCCCGAGAAGGCGGGAGCCACTGTCCCCACATCCAGAAGGAACCAGAGACCTTCGCCAAATCCTCTTCTCGGTGTCTCCCTGAACCGAAGTCGACCCACAACGCAAAGAAAACAAACATAAACGCACATTCTGCAACGACTAATAGCGCACCGTGTCACTTCCACACAGACGGACAATGCTGATCAACAGTGACGGGTGGTCACAGCGAGTTGCGAGCCCCCTTTCCTTCACACGTGTGGAACCTGCGCACACGCACCCCGGGAGTGGGGCTGCGTCCAGTTCCAGGACGGTAGGGTGCGAATCCAGCCCTTCTCTCTTCCCACCCCTTCCATTCCCTCCCACGCCTCGCGGGGGGCGACCCTGCCCATCCGATTGCATGTCTATACATGTGAATTTCTGCATGTGCGTGCGTGTCTGTGTCCGTGTAGGCATGCATGTGCGTCTGCGTGCGTGTTTGTGTCTGTGCGTGTCTGTGTCCCTGTGCGAGTGTGTCCGTATATGCATGTCCGTGTGTGTGCATGCCTGTGCATGTCCGTGTGTATGCATGCATGTGTGTGTGTGTCTCTGTGCGTGTGTGTGTCCGTGAGTATCCCTGTGTCTGTGTGCATGTCCGTGTGTGTGCCTGTTTGTGCGTGCGTGTGTGTTTGTGCGCATTTCCGTGTGTGTGCATGCCCATGCATATGCATGCGTGTCAGTGTGTGTGCATGTTTGTGCGTGTCCCTGTGTGTGCGTGTCTGTGTCCGTGTCCCTGTGTCTGTGTGCGTGTCTGTGTGTCCGTGTGCGTGTCTGTGTATCTGTGTGCGTGCGTGCGTGTCCGTGCGTGTGCACGCGGCTGCGTGCGTGTGCGTGTGTCTGGGCCGGGACCGGCTTCTGGACCTCGGTCCGGGGAGCAGAGGCAGCAGCCGCCCCGCCGGCGCGGTCCCGGGGCCGCGGTGACACTGGGCCCGGCCCGCCCCGCCCCGCCCGCCCCGCCGCCGCGCGCGCCCACCTGATGCTCCTTCACGACTTCGCTGAGGCAGGGGTACCGCTCCGAGATCCACCGGTAAAACTTGGGGACTCCCATCGCGACCGTCCGCACCGCGGGCCGCCCGGGCCAAACCGAAACCAAACGCCCCGCCGGGGCCTGCGCCGCCGCCGCCGCCTCCGGCCGTCGCCCGCCGATGACAACACGGCGCCGGGCTGCTCAGTGACAGCCACAGAGCCGGGCCGGCGGGCTAGAGCGGCCGCGCGCACGCGCACTGCCGCCGCCGCGCCCGCCGCCGCGCCCCCGCCCCGGCCGCGCGCCCCACCCCGCCGTCCCCGCCCGGCCGCGCGCCCCGCCCCGCCGTCCCCGCCCGGCCGCGCGCCCTACCCCGCCATCCCCGCCCCGGCCGCGCGCCCCGTCCAGGCTGCGCGCCCCCGCCCGGCCGCGCGCCCCACCCCGCGAGGGCCCGTCTGCACTGTAGTCCAGAGACGCCTCTACGTGGGCGGGAGCTTGTTCCTTCGGGGAACTCAGACGTGGCCTCAACACCCGTCTAGACACGTCCCTTTCCCGGGCCGGACGCCTCCCAGCGCGAAGGGGCACGGAGCCCCCTAACCGCCCCGGACTCCCCACCGGCCGGGGATACAATGTTTCCCTCCTGCCCCCGTCTCGATACTGTTTCCCCGCACTGCCCAGCGTTCCCGGACAGAATTCCATCGAAAGAACGCGAATGCTTTCTAGTTTCCCAGTTGGCCACCGAATAAGCCCACCGCTTGTGTCAGTCTACAGGAAACATGCAAGGATTCCCAGTCAGCGCCAGGAAATCCTCAGCCCTCCCCAGCCGCTAGATTCAGCCTCTGGGACCCCTCCAGGATGGCAGCAGCCGTCGAGTTACAGAATGTTTTCATATTTCTCTCCCGTGGCTTATGTTTTTTCTCCTGACAATTTAAAAATCATACAAAATGTTTTATTAAGTGAACTTGAGGTGCTCCTTCTCTATTTTATAGACTCTCAATGCTGTGAGGGCTAAGGAAGTAGCTCAGAACAAATTTAGCACAGTATTTACTCAGAATTATTTTTGGCTGAAACCTTCACGTTAACCAGTACTTAAAAGAAAAGCAAAACTGTAAAATGAAGTGATGCTGATTTGTTTCTTACAAAAACATTTTTTTAGAACCTAAGAGACAGTCTGTTGTGTATGCAGGGACAGCACAGGTCTGGGAGCTTACCCGGGCAGGATCCCCGGCCCACTTCTGGGAGTGTTCCCACACACAGGGGCAGGAATAAGCCCTAACCTAAAACAACAAAACCACCCGGCACAATATGTTCAATTTCTCACACAAGAGAAATTGAGAACTTAATACATACAAAATTCTCGTTCAAGTTATCATACACAATGAACTGGAGTGATAACACAGTGAGTTGGGTGTTTGCCTTGCACGTGGCCTACACAGATTCGATTCCTCTGACTCTCTGGGAGAGACTGGCAAGCTACCCTTGGTGTATTTGATGTGCCAAAAATAGTAACAATGAGTCTCACAATGGACACATTACTGGTGCCCTCGAGCAAATCGATGAACAATGGAACGGCTGTGCATCATACACAATATATATTAAGAAAACAGTTTATTTTTAATGACATATATTAGTTTAAATATTAACAATGAAGACATAAATAGCATTTGCTCTGAGAACATACTCATACTGTACTTTGGAACGGAACATGTAACAACCACACATTCCTTACACCCACTTTCGATTTAACCTTCTTGGCAGTGACTCCATTTCACATATACGGGGTCCAGCCCAGGTACATCTGGCACAGCAGGTTTTCGTCAGTGGCTTCCTGAATCAGGTAGTGGACATGTCCCTCAATGGACAGCGGCAGCCCGGTCACTCTGTTTCGGGTCTTGATTACACCTTGCAGTCTCTGTTCGATGTCAAGAACGTGGGTCTTGGCCTAAAAGAGAAACAATGAAAGTTTCAAGGGCTAAAGGACCACGTGGATTTTTATAACCTGGATCTACGACCTTTCTGTTATCTAACAATTGTTTTGACTGCTTTGGGAACACAGTCATTGGTGTTCAGGCTCACTCCTGGTAGGCTCAGGACTACATCTGTTGCAGAGGGCTGAACCCAGGTCAGCCTCATGCAAAGTAAGTGTCCCACCACTTCCTCTCTAGCCCCTGTTAACGACTGTTAATGCCATTTTGTTCATTACTACTTTATAAAAGCAAACAAACAATGAATGAAACAAATCAAGTAACCTGAGGTGCCGATTTTGAAGCTTGTAATATTGATACTATAACATTATCAATATCTTGAATATTTTGCTATATTCTATATTTTTCTATGAAAATACCAGGGACTGTCTCCCACATTATAATTCTAGAAAGACAAAACCTGAAAATCTTTAGAACTTAAAAGTTTTTAAATTATTCAAATATTTTGAATGTTATTAAATTTTAATTTTATATTAAATGTCTACTAGTCTAAATATGCAATATTTAGATATTTTAATAACAGTAACAATACAACAAATGCCTAATATTCAGATTATGCTTGTGTGTGCAAATGACAATTTTAATTTAGTTTCTTGGAAGTCTACAAATTTCCCTCATTGTTGAAAGCTTATCACATCTTAAAATTTATTTTTTGCTTATTAAGAATAACTGTAAATTCTGAGGCTTCAATATTAGTGAGTAAATTGCTACAAATTAAAGCTGAGAATGAAAGTTGTGTAAGTTCAGGCCATTTGGATTCAAGTTCTTTTCACTTTTTTTTCCATTTTGGGTTTTTGAGCCACACCCTGCAGTGCTAAGGGACTAGCCTCTTTGTTTAGGGGTGCCTTGGTCCGCTCCTGGTGGGGCTCAGGAGTTCAAAGCCAGGCCTTCTGCATGCAACATGGTGTTCCCTCTCCACAACCCGGCTTCCTCCCTAACCGTGAAGAGTCTTCAGCTAAAAAAGTATGGGAGCTCTTTCAATCACGTATGTGATAACCCTTAACATTGTAGTAAAGGTACGGAGTTTCAGGCAGACTGAGATTTCAGAGCCTTCGTGATTACTCATCAGCAGTACTCAGACTCACCGCCACTCACACAGGCAGTATCAGCTCTGACGCCCACCTTCCCACTCACCTTTTCATTGACAACTTCCCCAGTCTCATTGAGGGAGGCTTTGGAATGTCCTTTCACGGGTTTGCTCCACTCCACAAGGGGATCGTGCAGGAAAGTCTTCAGGACACTAAGATGGAACCGGCATATGGTCACGGCACATGCTTATCTTTGTAAAAATCAGGCTCTAGCCTCAACACTTGGGTGTAAGAGGAAGTAAAGGATGAGACAGAGAGTAACACACATCTGCATCTTCCAGTGAGTGTGTGCAGTCAGTGGTTTGGGGCCAGGGAATGGAGGGAAAGAACAGGAAGAGGCAAAACGGAGGTGTTCTTGGGGAGTAAGACGAGCTCTGGAGCGCCTGGTGTTTACTGGGGTCTGGTGAGTGAGTCTGCATCGAATGAGGGAAACACAGGTCCTGCTGGATCTCCCCGAAACACGCGGTGCAGAATGAATAAGGGCAGTGGAAGGAGTCCAGCTGACACGGCCCCTAACACTCCAGGAGTGCGGCCTGCACAAAGAGCCAGGAGTAAGCCCTCACCGCCCGCCAGGGTTGGCCCCAAACAGAACAAGGGATACATGTACGTGTGACAGTGTGAACAATGCACGAAACAGGTGAAGTGAGCGGAGAGAAATACGAAAGCCGTGACTCGACTCGTCTGTGACACGCCCCAGAGAGGCGGCTGCCAAGACAAAGCGCTTGTGGGAGCAGGCGAGGCAGGGAAACGGGGCGCAGGCTCACTCTTTTCCTGGGAGATGAAGAGCAACAGCAAGGGCCGTGCAGCTGAGAAGGGTTTGGATTTGCATCTGCTGTGAATTGATCTCCGCGATATGCTGAGTTAACACAGTTACAGGTACTCTTCTAAGGGGATTGTCTTGTTTTGTTTTTGGCCACACCCAGCAATGCTCAGGGGTTACTCCTGGCTCAGCACTGCTGAATCACTCTTGGAGGTGCTGGGGGACCACATGGGATGCCGGGGATCGAACCCAGGTTGGCCATGTGCAAAGCAAACATGCCGTCTGCTATGCTGTCTCTCCGCCCTAGTGAGAATTTTTAAGATCAAAGATACAATAGTCTTAATGAACCTTAGTAGTCACGTGCACTCTTCACCCCCATGCCAATCTGTACCTTTGACTACCTGAACCCCCTTCACCCATCCCACTCTCTCCACCTCTGGTGGCCACCAAGCTATTCTCTACATTTCTAAGCTCAGTCTGTGGTGGTTTTGGTTCATTAGGATTCTCTATGTAGGTAACAAATATCACACATCTATGTCTGGCTTATTTCTCTTAACACAGTACCTTCATGGTCCAGCCAGGCCTCGCAAATGGCAAGCCTCCTTTTTTAGAGATGAATGATAATCTGTTGGATAACACTGGGTTGTCCTTGCTGCTCACAGGGAGCTTAAGGTTTACTGAGCCACTCCCAAAACAGTGCACTGAGGCACACCCAATTCCATCAGGCACTAATAATCCTACATTGCTTTTCTCTTTCCTTTATGTCACGGGTATCGTTTATTTAGCAACGTCCTTTTTGTATAGGCACAGGAAGACAGCTGATGCTGTGCTATGTAACATGGGAGTTAACTGACTCCAAAATAATATTTACTCCTGGGCATCTGTATGTACTTGACTTAAGCCTCAGCTGTCCTTAGTTCCTAGCACCCCAAGAGCAGGGTTCCGAAGAGGGACTGGATGGACTCCGGGTAGCTGTGAGCTACCCTACTGTAGAAATGGCCAGGCCAACCACCATAATACTTAATTATGTTAAGAGCACAGTCATGGACAAACTCTGTCATGACCCAAAAAGAGGTAACTGAATAAGGACCCTGCTGGGGTTAGGAAAACTAACCTGGCCTGAGGACTGTGGTCTGGAATATACAGTGAAATGTCCCCAGGAAGAGCCAAACTTTAAGCTTAATATATCTCTTACTGTGCTCATACAAAAGGACATTGCTAGAAATATTATAAGAAGTAAATTTACTATAACTGTTTAAATGGATTACTAGCTGAGGAAAAGAGAAAGCAATACACCCTGGAATCCCGCCCTTGGGCGGATCTCCTACTAATCTGGAGTAATCTCCTTAGATGAGATTTTGTCCCTGAGTTAATCTCCTGAGGGAGTGGTCTTTGCCTCTCTTTGTTCTTATGATAATGTCCAACCCGACCTTTGTATCCCCGCCCTACATGATTCTTATAGAACTAGGCTGTAGAGGGTAAGAAACAACTAAGCTGGCAGAAGACATGGGGGCTGTAGAGAGAACTATGCTGGCAGAGACATGCAGGCTGGCGAAGGGACTGTAGGAGGCAAACTAGACTCTGGGAGGGAGAGCTGTTGATGCTGAGGACTGAACAGAACAGAGATGAACAGAACAGAAAACAGAACAGAACAGAAGAACGAGACTAGACATTAGGGAAGGAAAACAGAACTACTCTGGAGAACGAGACTCTGGGACTGGACTCTGGGAAGGAGAGCCTGAGAGGGAGATGCTGAGAAGGAGATGCTGAGGGGAGAAGCTGAGAGACAGATGCTGAGGAGATGCTGGGAAGGAGAGCCTGAAAGGGAGATGCTGAGAGGAAGATGCTGAGAGACAGATGCTGAGAAGGAGATGCTGAGGGGAGAAACTGAGAGGGAGATGAAGACTAGACGCTAAGGTCTATATGTTGAAGACGTATAGATGAGGAGATGCTGGAAAGGAGAGCCTGAGAGGGAGATGTTGAGAGGAAGATGCTGAGAAGGAGATGCTGAGAGGGAGATGCTGACAAGCAGATGCTGAGAAGGAGATGCTGAGGAGATGCTGACAAGCAGATGCTGAGAAGGAGATGCTGAGGAGATGCTGAGGAGATGCCGAGAGGGAGATGAAGACTAGATGCTAAGGTCTATATGTTGAAGACGAGGGGGAGACTGAGACTGAGACTCTGAGATCTGCAAGGAGACTAGGACGATGGAACTGATGACAGGGACTACGGCCAAAATGACTACGACTGCGCTGTAAAGGGAGAGACTGGACGATGCCAGGAGGAGAGAGAAATAAACTGATTGCCAACCAGCCTGGGCCTGGTTCCCGTCCCTTGGCCATCGTCCGGCCCGGGGAGGCAGCTCTTGACCACCAAATGCTCAAATCTTGAGCATCCAGCCTGTTCTGCCACCGTTTTTCTTCTAATATTGGAACTTACAATAGTTCACTGCGGATACACACATTTTCTATTTTTGTGGGGGAGGTTTGGGGCCATACTTAGCCGCGATATGCAACATTTTCTTCATCATTTGTCCAGCCAGGGACACTCAAGTACCTTCCATAGTCTGGAAGCACTATAAAAAAGGGCTACAAGGAACTGTAAATTTTTACTTTTATTTGGATGTAGGGGCTGGGGGGGGGGGGGGCGTGGCCACTCCTGTTTCAGTGCTCAGGCTTCCACACACTACTAGGGAGCAAACATGAGTCTCCTGCATGCAAAACATGTGCTCCAGCCCACTGAGTTATCTCTCTGGACCAGTCAATTTTATCTTAAAACACTATTATTTTAAAAATCTACTTCAACAAATGTGAAGTTCTATATAAAAAAAATCTTAGAAGTCAATAAGGTAATAACAGTAACTCAAGGTTACTGTTAAACTTTTCCCAAAAAAAATCTTAGAAGTCAATAAGGTAATAACAGTAACTCAAGATTACTGTTAAACTTTTCCCAAAATATCGACGATTACCTCATTAAAGGCTCTCTCTGATCGCGCATCAGCCTCATTGTAACTTCACAAGCTCTTCGAAAAAGACCTTCTGTGCCCATCGGCCCCATGCCATTAACCATATTATGTGTCAAGCGAAATGGAACAATTTCTGGAACTTCAAATGTTTCTCCCTTAAAAACAACGAATTTTTAAAAAGAATGTTAGAATTTTTTAAATCTTGATGCAAAAATTAAAATTTCATGCTTAGGCTCTTATACAAAAGACACCCTTAAAATATTAGTATGCGTGGGGCTGGAGTGATAGCACAGCGGGTAGGGCGTTTGCCTTGCACGCGGCCAACCCGGGTTCGAATCCCAGCATCCCATATGGTCCCCTGAGCACCGCCAGGGGTAATTCCTGAGTGCAGAGCCAGGAGTAACCCCTGTGCATCGCCAGGTGTGACCCAAAAAAAAGAAAAAAAAAATATTAGTATGCGTAACTATATTACAGACACATGTAATGAAAGAGTCATCTAATTCTACCTTTACTCTTGGGAAAACGAGACACAAGCCCTTAAGAAGATCTAGGATTACAGATTCTGCTTTCACAGAAGTACTGCAGTGGAGAGCACAGAGGAACTTTAGGCATTCAGCATTTAGTCTTCTGTTGACTTCCTTAATGTCTTATATACTACAAAGGACAAACAACTATGCTCACATTTTCCTACTCTACACCAAGGTAAGTTATCTGCTCACTATCCCTCAGAAATGTAACACGTGACAGAATGAAGTTCTGTTAACTTACTTTCTGACACACTAACCAGCCTTTCCAAGGATTATTTATCCCCTGCAGAATCTGAGTCTTGTGGGATGCTTTCTTAGCAAAGATAACTTCAAAACTCTGAATAATTTCTGTTGTACTTTTGGAACCCATTACATTAAATACTATTCTGTTTCTCTAAAACTAAATCTCAGGAAAATGAACTTTTTCTTCTCATGTAACTAATAGACTTGGAACTTGTACCTATGCCTTTGAACTTCAGGTTCAGTGTTAGTTTCCACACTCATTAGAGTTCTTCTCATCCTAGACAGTCTTACTAAGGGCCGGGAAACCCACCGACTAACCCCCTGGGCAAGCCCTCGACGTGAGCCGACTGGGAATGTAACTGCTCCCTACAGCCATGTCTGGGGAGAAAGACTAGCGGGAAAAGGAAACGGGAAGAAAACACAACTGGATCAGGGCACTCACCTTATTGAAGAGACAGTTGAAATCCACGTGCACACATTCCCCCGTGAAAGAGTCAAAGAGAATGTTCTCCCCGTGACGGTCTCCGAGCCCCAGGATGTAACCAACCATTGACATGACTGCGGTGGATCGGCAGTACGCCGACCTGCTGCTGTACCTGAGGGAAACGCAACGCAGCCTGTTTGCCCTCTAAGCGCACGACCGAGAGCACTGTTCAGAACCCCCGGCCAGAACCATGCATGACACTCTTGGTAGCGTACCATGATGTAGGATCGGGGAATGTTCTCAAAAACCACTCATGAAAAACAGGAGGATGCCGAGGCAGAAGAAATTCTCGAAATACTTTGAGTTTTTCAGACAGAGCTGCAGCCTTTGGTAACATACACTGGCGAAGTTCTTTTCCTGTCATATAAACACCTGCGAGCAGAGTGATTTTCCTTACTTATACAAGTCGAACAAGAGGGAATTCTTTTCGTTAAAGCAAGACAGAACCTGTCTAGTTAAATAGTTGTGTTTACCTCAAATTGTTATTCAAAAGCAAATGAAAAAATTTTGAGTTATTCCAAGGCAAGTTTCGCATCTGCTACTATAATGCGATGATGAAACAGATTATTTTCCCTTTGTGAATTTATCCAGTGTGAAGCCTCTTAAAGAAAATGTTACCTAAAACCAATGTTGTGGGATCAAGGAACTCTGAAAGATGATGCAGGAGAAACACACTGTGACCAGTGCACCTGCATTGTGAAATGCTGCAGCCCTCCCTGAAGATCAGAGATAACTGATAATTAGCAGGCAGGATACAGGGCCACAGCAAACGAGTACAAAGACACCAGCAAAGATGATCTGAGCTAACACTCTGTGCCAACTAGCCTCTAGGATTCGCTGCACAGGGCCTGAGAGCCAGGACGGGCGGTCTGGCGTTTGCTTTGTGCTGCAGACTCTGGCCTGACTCCTGGCACTGAGTCAGGTGTCTCTGAGCACAGACTCAGGCAGAGGCCCTGAGCACTGCCAGGCGTGGCCCAAACCACTTCCCCCCAGGCTCTGAGAGATACGTTACGTGAGTTTTGACACTACCAAACACAGGAGTAGCCAGGCTTGTTAACAATAACAAAACAGGGGCAGGAGCAAGAGTACAGTCGCCAGGCTCCTGCCCTCGGACAGCTGAGTTGGGTTTGCTCCCTGCATCCAATATCCTGAGCCGAGCAGAAGTGATTCCGGAGTGCAGAGCCAGGAGTAACCTCTGAGCACCCACCGTCGGTGTAGCCCCAAACAAACAACAATAAAGTAATGCGTACGACATTCTTAGCACAATAACATAACACAGGGATTTTTCATTGTAACTTCTTGCTCTGAGTGAAATTTCGACTCAGACGCATCTGGTCTGTGCCCAGGTAGTCAGTTAGGCTGAGGGTGGCCGTCAGGGTGGGTCCTTATCTCCTGTGTGCGGTGCCCTGAGAAGAGGAAACGGAGCTCACAGGCCAAGCGAGAGCGCCAGCAGTGCTGCGGGGAGCACTAGAACTAAGGGGAAGATGGGGGAGACTTTGTTCTAGAGCTTTCAGGAATATCCAGGCCCTACTGGGTACTGAATTCGGATTCCTAGACTCCAGAACTTTAGGAGAGCAAATTCCTGTTGTTTGTAACTAGTTTGTGATACTCTGTTTCAGTAGCCTAAGGAAACTAGAAACTTATTTCCTACTTCACTCTGATCACTTGATTTACTTATATATTTTTAATGAATCACAATATATGTGAAAAACTTTCTATTTAAAATAATTTAGACCTAAGAAAATTGCATAGATAGTGCAAAAAGTTCTGCCATATTCTTCACTTTAATTTTTCTATTTTAAAATCAATAGAAATGTTTTTAGTAATCACACTGGATGCAATTACACTTGGATTTTCTTAATAACCACATCTTTTAGTATAATTCTCTATCACTATATCACTGTCATCCCAGCGATCATCGATTTTCTCGAGTGGGTGCCAGTAACGTCTCCATTCGTCCTAGCCCTGAGACTCTTTGACCAGTGTTTTATATTTACTGAAAGTAAAATGTTAAAAAAAATTTGTCTGTAATATTTTTTATCTGTGGACAAGCCTCATGCATGAAGGAACCGGCAGAGGAGCCCAGGTGTGCGGGACCCACGGCTGAGATTCTCAAGCCTGCTCGGATCGGGACTCGGTCTCCTCCACCCAGACGCCCCATTTTCCAGTATATTTATCTAAACGAGGAAATTTATTTCACAGTATTATTATAAAACCTTATTCAAATTTCACGAACTGACCACCACCATCCCTGAACGGGCCGGACAACAATCCAGCCACACACTGCCTTCACTTGTCAGGTCTCCTTAATGCCCTCAAATATGATGTTTCCCCAGTGTATTTTTTTGGGGGAGGTGGGGACCACCCTAGGAGCTAGGGGCTTACTCCTGACTGCACTCAGGGGTCACTCCTGGGGGGTGGTGGACCATATGCGGCGCCCAGGCTACAACCCAAGTCGGCTGCGCCGAGGCAAGTGTCCTGCCTGCTGTGCTATCTCCCTGGCCCCAGTGGGTCAGCGGATTGCTATCTTCGTAATTAATAAGCAGCTTGTAAGGAAATGCTTTGATATTCGATAAACTATTTTTTACTTCTCGTTTAATTTTATTCTATTAATTGCAATATCAGTAAATCTTGCCTGCAACAATTATATTGTACTATTTGCCAATCTGTGATTTTTTACTTCCATCCTTAATCTACACTAATTCATTGATTCAGTCACTTATTTATGTCATGTAGATTCATGCCTTCATGCCAATTTTATCCCACTGATTATAATCTAATCTATACTCTGTTGTTCAAATATCTCAAACTTGGCCAGTGGGAAACTTGAATTCCACTTTAATATGTTCAATTTCATAAAAGCCTTTTTTTTTTGAGAATGGCTTTCAAAAAGCCATTCTCTAATAAAAAATGTTTTTATTTACTGAAGACTAGTATAACATATTAGCAGTTACAGAATTGCTAATACCTCTTGTGAAAAAAATTTTGTTTTTTTTTTTTTTTTTTGGGTCATACCCGGCAATGCTCAAGGGTTACTTCTGGCTCATCACTCAGGAATTACTACTCCTGGCAGTGCTTGGGGGGCCATATGGGATGCTGGGAATCGAACCCAGGTTGGCCTCGTGCAAGGCAAATGCCCTCCCTGCTATGCTAACGCTCCAGCCCTTCTTGTGAAAAAAATTTTACACACATTTCTGTAGGCCATTTCTGAACATAAGAATTATATATCAAAGTGCTTCTTTATATAGAAGATTACTTGTCTAGAATCTTACTACAGTTCTATAAAAAGAAATACCGGGCCACAGAGCTAGTACAGGAGATAAGAAACACAAAATCGTGTTTCTCACGAGACTGGCCCTAATCAGTCCCAGGTGCCACCAGGAGTGATCCCGGACTAGACAGGAGTAAGCCCTGGGACAGCCCCTGGGGCCCCCCAAAGATCGCACAACACTGCTAACGACACTTCACCTAGCTCACAATTATCCGCAGGCCCGTATATACTACCTCCTACACGTTACACGGTGGGGTCCCCGCCTCGGTCCAGAGTACCTTTCTCCTTGTACAGTTTGGTCAGGATAGGCCGCAGGCCAGCTGTGTTGTTGACCCACTCGATAATCCCACACTCATCGTTCAGGGGGATGACGGCGTAGGTTCGGATATGAAGTTCTCTGCGACGGGATTCTGCGTCTTTCCGTAAGCACTATTTGAAAAACAGGAGCTGGAAATTGAGATGTTCTAAATATCATCATTTCACAGAGGAAAAGAATGTCAGGGAAAGCTAACCAGACGGAATATATGAATCATTTTTTCAGAAGTTTAGGCTAAATACTGGGACAGTAATACCTAATCGATTTCCTAATCATAAAAATGTCTTGGGTAAGGGCAGAGAGATCGTACAGCAGGTAAGATACTCGCCGCGCACAGTCAGCCCGGGTTCAATCCCCAACACCATCCATGGCACCACCCTGAGCCCGGACAGGAGTGATCCCTGGGCACTAGGCCAGGACCGAGTCCTGAGCACTGCCAGGTGTGACCCCAACACCAAAAAAATTATTACAATGTTTTGGGATGGGCCTTTATTCACAATGGCAACAACACTATGTTCAAATATTTTTACATATATTAATACTATTTATTATGTAACTATATGAAAGAGCATCAATTTTATCATATCCCAAAATATACTTCTCACTTTTGCTCAATATTTTTTCATTTGAAAACTATTTCTAAGTAAAAGAAAGCTTTTCACCTCTCTCTGATCAATCCTAAAATATATTAGGTAAGGATATACAGCTGGAACTACATGAAATAAACAAATATTTATAATTATGGCCTGCATCTCCATGCGTCCATTCGTCCATTCGTCTTGTGGAGATGCAGGCAATAATTATAAATGGAGACGTTACTGGGCCGGCTCGAGCAAACTGATGATCAACGGGATGACAGTGACAGTGACAATGACAAATTGCCTGCATATTTCGAGAGCACAATCACTGATGAAAAACATATTATAAACCTTAGCTTAAGTAGGATACATAAATGTCCAGAGATATAGCTTGGTGCGAAATCATACAAAAAGATTGGAGCACAGCTTCCGAAACCAATATGGGAAAACTGTAGATTCTACCTTATTTGATCATGTTCACATGAAAAAACAGTCATGAAATAATTTAGCATAAACCAGGCTGATTAAGATATATATATATATATATATATATATTTTTGCTTTTTGGGTCACACCCGGTGTTGCACAGGGGTTACTCCTGGCGGTGCTGGGGGAACCATATGGGATGCTGGGAATCGAACTCAGGTTGGCCGAGTGCAAGGCAAACACTACCAGTCCTCAGTAAATTACCATTTACTGAATAATCAGAAGTTTAGACAACACAAGCCTTCCCTTTATAGTGTCTCTGAAATGAGCTTATGATGTGAATTTTAAAACGAAATATTTTAAACTAAGTATTTTTAAACTTTAAACATTTCTGCTTAAACTAAGTATAAGCCATGTCCTGCTTTTTACAATAAACTTACGGTGCCGAGACAGTCCTGCAGGCAATGCACTCTCTCAGACGCAGCTGACCTGGGTTTGAATCCCGACACCACATAGTCCCTGAGCACTAACAGGGGTGAGCCGAGGGCAGAACCAGGAATAAGCCCTGGGTGCAGCCCCGGTGGCCCAAACACAAAAGCCAAAAAAACAAAACAAAACAAAAAAATAGACAAAGACAAAAGAACTAATCTGCTACTGTATCTTTTTATGTTATATGCCTATAATTTTTCTGGTCAAAAAAACAGACCGGGGGCTGGAGCGATAGCACAGTGGGTAGGGCGTTTGCCTTGCACCCGGCCGACCCCGGGTTTGATTCCCAGCATTCCATATGGTCCCCTGAGCACCGCCAGGGGTAATTCCTGAGTGCAGAGCCAGGAGTAACCTCTGCATCGCCAAGTGTGACCCAAAAAGCAAAAAACAAAAACAAAAAAACAAAACAGACCGATAGTAAAGCGGGAAGGGTCTTGCCTGGTTGGTTTGATCCCCGGCATCCCATATGGTCCCCTAAGCATCACCAAGACTGATTCCTGAGTGCAGAGTCAGGAGTAACCTTGGAGCATTGCCAGGTGTGGCCCAAAAACCAAAAGTAAAGTATCATTAAAATCTAATGAAATCTAATGAGAGGGTGGAAAGAAGGGACAAAAGACATAAAAAGCAACATACATCTTTCCTGAGCATGATTTAATATTTACCAATTGAAAAAATAGAGCAATAGACTTATAAATAGTCACAGAATAATTGAAATTTATTATATGATAAAATATTTAAAATAATTCTTAATGAGAATTCTCATATCCTCTCTGAAACAGAAATCAAGCACATCAAAAGAGTTTAAAAATAAACCATTAATGATCACCTTAAATATTGCAAAACAGAAACTTTACTTCTATATTCTAACAAATATAAGGAAAATATTACAATAGAAAGCATTTTCCCTTCACTAGTGTGCATTCTACATTTTTCTCAATATAAAAAATTTTTTAAGTGAAATGAAAAAGGCATAGTTCATATATATATATTTTTTGCTTTTTGGGTCACACCCAGCGATGCATAGGGGTTACTCCTGGCTCTGCACTCAGGAATTACTCCTGGTGGTGCTTAGGGGACCTTATGGGATGCTGGGATTTGAACCTGGGTCAGCCACGTGCAAGGCAAATGCCCTACCCACTGTACTATCACTCCAGCCCCTCATATCCTTTTTTTTTGAGAGTGATCTAATGGCATAATAAAAAACTCCTAATACATCTAATTTAATAATCACAATAATTTTAAAGCAAAAGCAAACTATCTCCAAACCTTATTTATCAAGGAATTGAATTCCATTAATCTACAATCCTTTCTCAGGTCATCTTTTGGCTTACACATCATGATGTAGAACTTCCCATCAGAACCTTTCAAGGAAATCTTCTTTGGTTTCTGAAGAGAGGCAAGAATTTCCACCTGGGGGTTTAAAAGGATTAAAATAAGGCACGAGGCTCGCTCTTCAGGCTCTCTTCTCTCTCGGACAGAATCTAGAATCTGGAATCTTGCTTGCTTATCACATGGGTCTCTCTTCACCAGTTTCCCCTCTGGAGAAGTCTGGGTTCTCTCTTGAACGTATTTCTCCTCTTCCTCTCCTCTCACATCTAAGCCAGTTTCATTCAATAAAAGCTAAACTGCTTCACTAAAAACTCAATAAAACAAACTAAGGCACAAGTTATATTTATCTTAGTACACAAAGGGAAAGTAATGTTCATAGCCAAAACGTTGCCCATGTGGAAGGTGAATAATAAGAACTGGATGTGATATTACAAAAAGTACGTAACAGAAAACAAAGGAAGAGGCAGAAGTTTAAAGAATGGCTTAGTAATAATGATCAGAACCAATCACTGCTGTTATAGTTTTTTATATTGGCAGGAAAGTACCAATCTTCTCCGTATGAATTTTTCATAAGTCACACCAAACAAGGCAACATGGCACTTTCATTACTTCATTTTGTATCAATGTAAGATAGTTTTGCTTTTCTGCATTTCTTACCATTCTTTTCTAAATAAAATGTACTTCATCTCAGAAAAACTCTAAATCTAGTAAAATGTTTGATTTAAATACATTTTAAAACAACAGTGAACATTCCACAAAGCTGCTATTTACCGTGTCATCGAAGCCTGAAATATAGGCCCAGTGCCCAGGAAACGGGTCGTGGTTGGCGTGGGTACCCGGGATGGAAGGGAGGGTGGGAATCATGACTGACTGCAGAGGGATGAGGACTTCGCTGAACGCTGCATCTTCCACCAGCCGCTTGAGCATCTTGAAGTGAGTGCCCATGCTCAGGGTGGAGCTACTCCCATCCACCTGGGGGGAAATGTAGGACAAGTTAATTTCTCTGTGCACACAGTAACTTCTAGAAACCCCATTTTATCCTCCAAAGGAAAAAAATGCCAGAAAGGTAAGATTATTTGAGACCGAGGATGTACACTAGTATTTTTTTAAATGTTAAGGAAAACGCACACCTGTAAAGTGTACTATTTGAGGGGCTCGGGGTGTGGGCGAGTAGCTGTGTGAGGCACCAGCCCACAGCACAAAGCGTGACCCTGTGGACTACAGGGAAAGTGACAACAACCAAGGGAAAGCAAAGGGGAAAACACGTCACTCACTGCAGAAGGCGTCCAGGGGCCAGAGGCAGCGCAGGGCCAAGGCGCTGGCTTTACGTCTGTCACCCCCAATCTGATCCCTGGTACAGCTGGGCGTGACCCCCAAGCATGCTGGATGTTACCCCAGAGACACACTCCCCACCCCAAACGCATTGAACTTGGGGGCCGGGGAGATAGTGCAGCTGCGGAGCACTGGCCCTGGGTTTGGTCCCGGCACCAGAAACCCCCCCCCCCATATACATATCTCTATAATTTAGTATTTTGAGATATGCAAAGATGCCAGAATCTTAAGTTAATCAAATAAAACCAGTTCAAAATCACGTAGACATCTCATATTGTTATGTCTATCTCTAAAGGTAATAAAACTATCTTATTTCTACAACCAGATTATAGTAGTACCGGTTTATTGCATAATTCTAGAAGCTTATCGGTGAGGCGCGTTGCATCTCCAACAAACTTTTCCAATGTTTTTTTCATTTGAATCGCTTTATTTAGGATTTCTTTGCATCTGTTCACACGCATAGGGTAAGACGACTGTCATGAAAAAAATGAAATGCAGTCTATATTAATATTTTTAAGAGATAACAAGGTTTTTTTGTTTGACAAAAGTCAACTTAAGAAGTATTTATGATTATAGTTTATACTGATAGAAATTCCCCAGAAATCATGAGGCTGTACTATCAAAGCCATACAGAGGCCGATACCTGGGTGGGAAAGACACCCCATACCACATAACGTCCCCGGCCCCAGTCAGGAGTAAGCCCTGCGCACAGCCCGTGCAGCCCCCTCATTCAAAAAAACTAAACTGCTATCACATGACTTGAGTTCTCTTCTTAGGATGTACCTTGAAAAAATAATCGAAATGAAGAATGAATATAATGTGTGAAAATAAACTGCAACGGCAAATAAATGGAAACAACCTTAACGAGCAGATGCCGAGACCACACAGGGAGTGAGGCCCTTTCCTCGGACAGAGCCAGTCCCGTCTCATAACCGGCCCCCGACTCCCAGCAGGAGGAGGGCACCAGGACTAAGTCCTGAGCACTAGCCATGATCATAAAACAAGGAGGAAAGAAGGGGAAGAAAAATTTAAAAGGCTGCTCTAGATGGCTACGTGATGATTCAAACTGTACCTTAATAACTTGAAAAAATGCTAATGGCGATAATACTAATGAAAGTAAAAAATTATATAACCACAAAAGCCAAATTTAGCATTAAAATTTGGGCGGGAGTGTTAGTACAGAGGGGCGGGTGTAGGATAACATTGGGTTTGTCCTTTCAGCCTTGCCGCAGAGAACTTAGTTTACCTTAAAGCAATGTCCTTCCTGTTTGGACACAGGAAGACAGTTAATATGTTTTGTAACTTGGGAGCTGATTTACTCCAATAATATTTACTCCCGGGCATCTGCTTTCTCATTCAATTGCTCTTAGTTCCTAGTACCCCAAAAGCAGGGTCCCGACGAGGGACGGAATGGACCCAGGGCAAGCTGTGAGCTACTCTGGCATTGAAATGGGCCAGGCCAAAGCACCACAATACTCAACTATAAGTTGAGAGCATGCTCATAGACAAATGCTGTCATGATCCAAAAGTAACGACAAGACTAGGACCCTGCTGGGGTTGACTGTGGTCTGGAATATATAGTGAATGTCCTCAGGAAGAACCAGACTTTAAGTCTGATATGTTTCTTACTGTGCTCATACAGAATGACATTGCTAGAAATATTAGAAGTAGCTTTACTATAACTATTTAAGTGGATTACTAGCTGAGGAAGGAAGAAAGCGACACACCCTGGATGGGATCCCACCCTTGAGCAGATCTCCTAGTAATCTGGAGTAATCTCCTTAGATGAGATTTTGTTAATCTCCTGGAGGAGTGGTCTTACCCCTCTGTGTTGATTTGTTCGTGTTCAACCCAACTTTGTGTCGCCATCCTATGTGACGGCTGTATAAACTAAGTGAAGGGGTGCGAGCCAGAAGTGAGAGCGAGTGGGGCTCCAGAGAGAAGCAGAAGAGCTCTGGAAAGAGAGATTGGGAGAGACCAGGGGAGAGACGACAGAGACAGAGTCAGAGATAGAGAGACAGACAGAAGAGAGCACAACGCACACACAGAAGCAGAGCACACAGGAGGAGCCATCCCGATCTGGTCCATACACAGCAGCTCGAGAGCACCAAACTTGAGCGGGGAGAGAGAGAGCCGCCCCCGAGAGCCCGAGAACACACATCAGCCTTCCACGCACATGTGCTTGCATATATTTTACAGGTGGGAGCCCTAAATGTTTTGGGGCTTGCATTTAGTGCAGCCCCAAAACAAAACCAAGATATAATAGACACAGAATTAACTGAACATGTGACTCAGGAGTAAAATGCCTGCCTCACATACGTAAGACACTGAGTTCAACCCTAGCACCACTAATCAAAAATTACAAGTTAGTGAATACTACAAATATATGTAGAATAAAGACATAAAAACCCACCTATACTGAACAGTAGGTGTAAATTTTATTTTTACATCTATTTTCTAAATTCTCTAAGATAGTATATCTATTTTATTATTAATGATAATAAATTATCATTAATAAGATGACCAAGTTTTAGTTCATATATTTCAGATTAAATATTTAAAAAAAAACTCAGGTTGCCTTTTTATACTAAGCACAAGTGGCACACTAAACTTCATAAAGAGAATGCATATTATTTTTTTTATTATAAACACAGCAGTCACGATGTTGTGCCCCAGTTTCAGATACCCAATTGCGAAGAGACCAAGTCCACACACGATAATGCAAAAGCACTTAATATGATAAATATTCCAGAATTGTTTGGTGCTATGTAGACTTTCTTTTTATCAAGCTTAAACATTTGCTTTAGAACAATCTGAAATAAGGAAAGAGAATAGAACCTGTATTTACGTATATGAGTCATCACATTCAGAAGGAATCAACATGGGCGGGGCCGCTCACCTTGGACACAGCTGTCATCATCCACATTGCCTGCTGAGGGTATGCCAGGAACACTTTCGCTATGATCTCCATCAGGACAACAAAAACCTCATCATGAGAATGACAAATTCGGGAGATCAACTGTGAAAAGGCAGTAAGAAACTGGTAGGGGGCCAAGTGGTTCGTGTGCTCCGTGATGACCTTGTTTATCCTCGCTAAGTCGCTTCTCATTTGCACACGGTCAGAGCGGCCAGCTAGGGGAGAAAGAAAAATCAAAAGGAAACAGTAAGACCAGTTCATTTCATAGAAAAAAATGTTTCAAAACCGTTTGCTGGTATTAATCCCATACCCGAATGTTTTTATCACTTGCCAATTTGTAAAGAGGCAATTGCCCCTGTCGAAGTGTAAAAATAAGGTTTGAGCCATTAACTAATTCAGGGGCTATTAATGTCCATTGGAATGTGGAATGATTTACTGCAGTGTAAATGATTCAGCTTAAACTACGATCTTCCATCAGATGTAAAGTTCATTAGAAAAGAGCAAATTTGGGGCCGGAGCAATAGCACAGCAGGGAGGCCTTGCGTGTGGCTGCCCTGGGTTCGATTCCCGCATCCCACCTGGTCGGCCGAATACTGCCAGGAGTAACTCCGGACTCACACACAGGCACTGCCACTGCATAGTCCAAGGGTCGCTCTCTCCACCCACCCTCTCTCGCTCACACTTACATATGAAATAAATTACTAAATCCATTCCTAGCTTATAGTAAACTAGGTTGTCAAACCAAGCCTGGTAAAATAGCAGTTATAATTTTTGCTAGTCTCTTACAAGTTTTACATAAAAGGAGCATACCTTTTTCCCATTCGTAAGCCTTGGCACCAAAATCAAGCCATAGCGATAACATTCGTGGCATCGACTGATAAATGAACTGATTCCCATACTGGAGAGATCTGCAAAGAAGTAGATGAACAATGCTCTTGAATACCTGAGTTAAGATTCCTTTTTCAAACTGTCCCGAGGATCTTTGCTTTCCATTTGCGTCCCTTGGTCAAAAGCCTACAGCAAGTTGATTACTCAGTTTCAAGAAATTACAGTAACATTGATTCTCCCAAATCATCTCTATCCACCAATAAATTCTGGACTAACTTGACATTTCCGTTGGTCTTCTGTTTAAAAACTGGACTTAATCACTTGTAATTAAGACCTTATAAATTATGAATTAAGACCTTATAAAAATCTTTATTCCAACATTTATAATCTTCCTTCTTTTTTGAGACAACCTTTCCAATCGTGGCCTATTCGCCAGGATTCACGCCCCATCATGTCCAATCTCCTCATCCTCCACACAACACTGTTTCTCTGCAAATCTGGGGAAATTTAGTACTGTCCTCTCTTTGAACTTCATTCCCCTGCAAATCTTTCCTTCTTCATGAAACCAACCAAAAGGCTACAGCAAGGCAGGGCCAAGTGCACCGTGCAAATGAGGAAGTCAGCTGCTCGAAGTCCAGTACAGACGAGCGCAGAAGTCAGGAGGATGTCCTCCGCATATACTAACATTCGCTCGGTATTTTTGTTTGCTTGTTTGGGGACCACACCGGGAAGTGCTCTGGGCTTATTCCCGTCTCTGTGCTCCAGGGTCACTCTTGGCAGTGCTCAAGGGACCACAAGCAGGGCAGGGATCCAAACCAGGGCGGCTACACACAAGCAAGCAAGGCAAGTTTCCTCATCCGCTGTAATATCTCTCTGCCTCCTGCCCTGGGCACTGCCTCCTGCACACAAACACGAATTTGTGTTTATAACATGCCTCTCGCACTGTAAGGTCCGCGAGCACCTCTGAATAGGCCCCCAAGCAAAACAGACTTGCCCAAGGGCCATGCTTTCTTATTAGGTTCACTTTCCTTACCTTGTTATGATGAAAAGTACTTCTGGTATTTTGTTATAGGATTATGAATTCCATCATATTCCATTATTTAAATGCCATGATTTCTCTAGTTGAACCCTAGCTCCTTGAAGGCAACTGGTAACTCAATTTATAATAATATTCTATCACTCTGGGGACAAATCTCTCAATAACAAAGCTTATTCCTTGAAATATTCAAGTGATTTATTTTTATTACTAAAATCAGAATGTTCTACAATGAAAGTCTCATGGGGCTGGAGAGCTGGGACAGCGGGCATGGCGCTACACGTGGCTGCTCCCATCAGGATTGAGCCTTACGCACAGAGCCAGGAGTAAGCCCTGGCACTGCCAGGTGTGGGACAAAACCAAACATAGTCTTTCTTAAACTAAGCATTGAAGAATTTTATGGTATGCCTAAATTTTGTACATATCAAGGACTCTAATAAGTATTATTAATAATAATAAAAGTAGTTTTGGATTTTATAAAATTCAATTCTATTTCGAGAACAAAAAGCCTTGGTCAAAGCTTGTAATCACTATCACTAATCACTTATCACTAGTGTAATCACTTATCACTAATAAGTATTCATTAAATTCATGAAAATACTAAGCTGAGAAGCCCAAATACTAGAAACAGACAATTTTAATTACTTTATTACTCTAAATAACCCTTCTAGATGAGTGTGAAAAGAATAGATGTCTTCAGAATTAATTTGTGCAAATAAGCAGGACAAGACAACAGACTGACTATAATATACTAACAAATGAATTATATATAGATTATATATTTATCTTGTATCTATTATGTACTTTGAGAGAGCACCTCTTTGTACAAGTCTAATATTTTTGTGTGTTTGCTTTGAGGCGACACCTGGAGATGCCCAGAGGTTACTCCTGGCTCTGCACTCAGGAATCCCTCCTGGCAGTGCTCAGGGGACCCTATGGGATGCCGGGGATGGAACCCGGGTCAGCTGCACACAAGGCGAGTGCTTTGCCTGTTGTGCTATTTCTCCGGCCACAAGTCTTACACTGAAACTATTCTCATACAGTCTTCTACTTGGCAGAAGGCCTAGAAGAAAACATTCCACGAATAATTACGCATAACAGACTCAGATCTTCCGATATTCTAGTCAGGGCTGAGGGTCTGGGATGTGAAGGACAGTCATTTCCATTCAGTGTTTCTGGTACCGCTGTCGGCCCCTCACCGTGTCCAGACTAGGAGGCTCTCAGGATAGCCTCAAGCAAGAGACACTGGTTTAAATTCAGACTCACCCTTAAGTCACTAAACCAATCTTTCAGATCCCAGCATTAATGAATTTTTAAATATATGTGCCTTCATATATTTATGATAAAAAAAATCTTGTTTTCATAAGGGAAATATTATCCTGTTTACAGCCCAGAGGCAGAGCATGTGCCGGGCATGTGCCGGGCATGTGACTACACACCTGACCCCTTCTGTACTGTTCTGTGCAGCTCAGCTGGCCTCCGAGGACCGGCAGAGCCGGGCCACGTGGTGAGCACTTCCCCAAGGCAGCCACTGGCGGAGCGGCAAAGCCCCAGACGGGCGTAGCAGATGCCCCACGCCCTGCTGGCACATCACCGGCAGACACTCACTTTCCGAAATGCAGGACGATGTACCGGATGAGGTCACCCTGCTTCTCCATCTTGTTGTCGGTGACCATGGGCATGAGCTTGTCATAGTATTTGGCGAGGTAGAAGTGGCCGTCCTCCCACTCCGGCAGAAACAAGGTCACATCCTAGACAGGGAACACAGGAGACCCACGTGGCCAAAGCGCAGCGTGCTGGGACGGAAGGCGAACGGACCCACGTGCTCAGGACGACGGGACCTCGGGCAGAGCGGGTCGGACAGACTGTGCCTAGCGCAGGCCCAGAGAGGCAACAGTCTCCCAGCGCTCCCCGCAGGGCGGCCCGACACCACATACAATGGGACGATTTGACATTTAAGGACATCACGTTGCCACTTTTACTGCTATTATTATATTTTGGTTCATACCCGTCTGTGCTCATGGCTTACCCCGGCTCTTGACCCAGGTTCACGCCTCCTCAGGGAACCAGATAAGGTGCGAGATATCGAACCCAGGCCCGCCATGTGTGAGGCAAGTGCCCCACCTGCTGTACTGTTGCTGCAGCCCCTGCAATGCCTCTTCAATTCCAGATTCAAGTGTTTTATATGTGCTCATGTATATGTACATATGAACACCTACATATGTATATGTATATGTATATGTATATATATACATATTGAATACGCCACGGGTAGCTTGCCAGCCTCTGCCCTGCGGGCGGGATACTCTCGGTAGCTTGCCCGGCTCTCCGAGAGGAACACACCCTGCGATGCATAAGGGTTCCTCCTGGCTCTGCACTCAGGAATTACTCCTGGCGGTGCTCAGAGGACCATATGGGATGCTGGGAATCGAACCCAGGTTTCCCGCGTGTAAGGCAAATGCCCTACCCACTGTGCTATCACTCCAGCCCCATTTTATCCATTTTCAAAGGGAAAAAACCCCTGAGTTTCCAACCAAAATTGTATTCTATATACACTTGCCTTATATTTTTTCATAACAGCATTGCTTTCAAAGTTTGCGGTTTCTTCCATAAATCGGCCCACGAGTAACATGGCTCTGCCATGGATCAACTTGTTCTTCGTCTCGGCTGGGGTTTTGTTTTCGGGAAAACACAATTCAACACCCTTCTGAAGAACAATCAGTGCCTGGTGAACATCACCCTTAAGAAAACAAAAGGAAAAGGAACAAGTCTTTTAATTTAAGAACAATTTTCTACTTTCTGAAAACAAAAATTTTAGTACTAAAAATTTTTATGATACACTACTCAGTTAAGATCACTGACTATCTTAATGTAAAAATCTACTAGTGATTTCAAGTTTACTTCTTATTACCTCTTATGAGAGAATAATTCTAAAAAATAAAGATTCCTTAATTTATATTCATTCATTCATTTTACAAAGTACAGGGAACCAAAGATACATGTAGATACCCAAGCATAAACAAAAATGAATAAGTAAAAATCTCTGGCTAAAAAAGCTGCAATTACAAAATGCCAGAGTAGTGTCCAAGGAAGCTGGATGTGGCCCCAAATAATCTTTTTTTAAAGTTCATAGGTAAAACACACCATGTAAAGTAACCAAAATATGCTATGTCTTAAGGACTACATATGAGTATTACGAAGATGGAGGGAAAACAAATCTAAAGCCATACAGAAGTAGCACGTGGAGAAGGCGGCAGGGGGAACAAGGCGCCCAGAGGGAACGCAGGGACAGAGAAGTCCTCCCCGCACTAATTCAACGGGGACGACGCATAAAGGAGGACTGTGTGGACGGGGAGAAAGGCAAGTGAGCCCTACTTCAGCTGGAGGCTAACCGGGAGCCTGTGTGAAGGCGGCAAAGCTGCGAGGGAGCCTGAACTCGGCCTCCAGGGGCCTCGTGAGCCGCAGAGAACGTGGCGTGATCACACAGGCACGAAGGAGCCTCTGAGGAACTTTTGTCAGGAAAGCAATGCGACTCACTGCATATTTTAGGGAAGTCAGACGACAATAATTTGGGTTTCAAAGAGAAACAGTGAGAACCCTAAAACACTATTAACAGAATTCAAATTTATCAAGTGTGGGTATAAATGAAAATCGCGGAGGTTTTTAAAAAATACGAGCCTACGGCAGCGGGACGTGAGGAGTGGGCAGTGGCCGGGACTCTGCTGGCTTCCGTTTGAGAGGCTGTGATCAGAGCCTGCGAGAGAGCGGGTGGGAGGGCGGGCGGCCCTGCGTCTGAGAGCCCCACACAGCCCCCCGGCACTCCCCAGAGCGACCCCTGCACACAGGCAAGAATAGCCCCGAGTAACACTGGGCAACAATTTTTTTTTTTCTTTTTGGGTCACACCCGGCGATGCACAGGGGTTACACCTGGCTCTGCACTCAGGAATTACTCCTGGCGGTGCTCACGGGAACATATGGGATGCTGGGAATTGAACCCAGGTCGGCCGCGTGCAAGGCAAATGCCCTACCTGCTGTGCTATGGCTCCAGCCCCACTGGGTAACAATTTAAAAAAAATTAATTCTTTCTTGTTTGTAGTTTGGGGCCACACCGAGCAGTGCTCAAGGCTTACTCCCAGCTCTGTGCTCAGGGACCATTCCTGGCAGGGCATGGGGTGCTGGGAATCGAGCCTGGGTCAGCGACATGCAAGGTAAGCACCCTGCACTGCACTGCCTCTCCAGCCCCCTTTTTGATTTATTAAAGTGAAAAGAATTATACTTTGGTCTTGAGACGGAGAGAACGCAAGGGACCAGGGCAGAGAGGAGCCATTTTCCTGAAATGCTGAAGTGAGCACAGAAGCAGAGTCGGCCCGGGAAGAGGAACCAGCGGCCTCTCTGGAGAGCACAGACCCGCCGCAGGCTCCGCACAGCGCGCCCAACGGCCCTACCTTGGACCACAGCCACTTGGCCCTCTCCACGTGCAGCTCGGCCAGCCGCGAGTCTCCGGCATTGAGGAGGGCGTTGTAGGCAGTCTGGTGGTGGCCGGCCTTCCGCGCCACCCTGGCACTCTGCAGCCAGCACTCGCCGACCAGGCCGCTGAAGTCGGGCCTAGGGGATGGGATGGAACAGGAGGGGACAGAGCAGTCACCTCTCACAGCTTCAATGCGGAAGCTTCCTGGTATAGTATAATGTTCCCAAGGAAACAAAGGAGATCGGCTGACTCGATTATGGTTATTCCCTTTCGGGTTCTGGGCCACAGGGGTGATGCTCAGGGCTTACTCCTGGCTCTGAGCTCCAAGGTCGCTCATCAGAGAGTTTGGGGGAGACACAGAGGTGCCGGGGAGGGACCAGGGCTGGCATGTGCAACCTGCTGACCAACGAGCCTTCCCCGCGCTATCGATTTAATTTTAGTAGAGCTGTATTTTTTTTTAATCAATTATGAGTCTGCAAGGTCATTACTGCCTTTTACAATAGGCTTTGACATAATTTTAACATTTAAAAGGATAAAACAATAGACAAAAATAATTCTTCAGCTCTACATTCATCACTCCTAGGGATGTGATGAACAGGGAACACGCCACACGCCCCGACTCTGGGTGTACCCAGCTTCTCACAGCCCCCCCCCCACCATCACTCTCGCCCCCTTTCTCTCTCAGCCTTTCTCTTGTCATATTTCCTAAATAAAATCATTTCACTTGACACATAGAAAAATTAGACTCAGAAATAAAAAACTAAATTCTGAATATTCTGCAAAGAGAATACTAAATTCACAATTATTGAAAAAGTTCATGAAAACCTTTTGCTGAGGCTTAGCAGAGCCCTTCGGAGAGCCAGGATGGGCTCCTTGGCCCGGTAGGAATTCTGAGTCATCTCCAGCCGAGCCGCCCAGTTCAGAGACTCTTCCCGGAGACCGTCCCCGGGAGGCTGGTGGAAGAGAGGCTTGATGCTGTGCTCCAACTCGCACAGCATGTGCAGTCTGCAAGCAGATAACGACGATGGTAAGATACGGTCAGATGCAGCCTTAGTAATTTCTCTACAGAACACGCACTTTAAATTAGTCCTCAGGAATCTGAAACAAGCCTGATGATCTCTGGAGGACCTCAATCAAGATATATTATGGGTAGATGTCTACAACAATAAATATTTTTCAAAACCTGGTAGAAACACCAATTTATGCTATTCTAAATATTCAATGATTTACTACGATCCCCAAATTCCTATTAGAGACACGTATATAAAAATTAAATTCAAATGTATGAAAAGTATATATCCATTAAAAATTCACAAAAATATTCACATATTTTGCTAGTGTTACACTGTTTGAGACCCTGGCATAGTAGATAGCAGTGAAAAATTACAGAAGCACCGCCCCTGCTGCAATTCCCCACGCCTTGCTCTCGTGGCCCGGCAGAAAGCCTCCCGCAGAGAAGGGAGGCCACTCTGCCGTCAATCAGATGGTGACCTGAGAAGGCGCCATCGACACCCACAAGGCCTCCCTGGAGTGGGTTCCAAGAGGCCTGCACTCAGGTGCTCAGCACCCTGGAGGTCTGCATGGAGGAGAGGCCCCTGACAGGCACCGGCACCTAGCTCAACAGAATGCCGGGGCCAAAGGAATCAGCAATGTCCCAGACCGAATCCGTGTGCGTCAGGAAGGACAGTGGATGACGATTCACCAGCAAACTTACTCAAGGTGCCTGTCGCCACTTTCAAAAATCTGCAGATGGTCAGTGTGGATGGGAACGAAACTGATGACGTAATAAAGCTATGCAATCACGCACATAAAAATTATTAAATGTGATTTTGGTTTATCTCTCACGCCCTCTTCAGAGTGAAAGAATCGAGCTTCCCCACGCCTGACACTTTACTCGGGCCCAGGGTGATGCCAAGAGGCCCGCACACAGAGTCAACCTTGGTGTTCCAATCTGATAATTAAGCTGGTTCCCTTAAGATGATAACCCCAAAGGCTGACACAAAAGGAGTGAGTTCTTCTAACTGAAAAAAAACTGCTTAGAGCTAAAATGTTTTCCACCATTTTCTTTATCTCTAAAAGCTGATATTCCTTAATGTAAGGCCCACCCTGAAAGGTCAAAGGCACTTCTGAACCAGAAGTACTGAGCTTACCAATCAACGTCTACGTTATTTAGGCTACAAAATACACACTAACTAAGCCATGACTTTACAGCTGGACAAAGACATTTGGTTACACAGTCTCCAAATCATCTTTTCAGTTATTAAAAAAGAGTCAACATTTTTGTTTGTTTTAGAGGCACATGCAGCCATGTCAGGCGTCTCCTGGCTCAGTGCTGGGGGCCAGGGAGTCCGACCTGGGGCTCTCACAGGTAAAGCTGCAGCGCCCACGGTTGTGCTGTCTCCTCAACCCTGTTAAAACACTTTTTTTTTTTTAAACTAGGGTAATTATGAGGTGCTGGAGCTTAAGGTTTACTGAGCCACTCCCACAACAGTGCAACTGAGGCACACCCAATTCCATCAGGCACTGATAATTCTATATTGATTTTTTCTTTCCTTTTATGTCACTTATACGGTTTATTCAGCAATGTCCTTTTTGTATAGGCACAGAAAGACAGCTGATGCTATGCTAAGTAACATGGGAGCCAATTGACTCCAAAATAATATTTACTCCTGGGCATCTGTATGTACTTGACTTAAGCCTCAGCTGCCCTTAGTTCCTAGCACCCGAAGGGCAGGGCCTGATGAGGGACTGACGGACCCAGGGCAAGCTGTGAGCTACCCTGGCATCGAAATGAGCCAGGTCAAGCACCATAATACTTAACTATAAATTAAGAGCATTGTCATAGACAAACTCTGTTATGACTCAAAAGAAGTAACTAAATAAGGACCCTGCTGGGGTTAGGAAAGACTAACCTGGCCTGAGCACTGTGGTCTGGGATATAGAGTTCTTCCCCAGGAAGAACCAAACTTTAAGCTTAATATATCTCTTACTGTGCTCATACAAAAGGACATTGGCCAGAAGTAAATGTACTACGACTTTAAATGGATTACTAGCTGAGGAAAGGAGAAAGCAACACACCCTGGGTGGAATCCTGCCCTTGTTCGGGTCTCCTAGTAATCTGGAGTAATCTCTCCAGAAGAAACTTTGTCCCTGAGTTAATCTCCTGAGGGAGTGGCCTTTACCTCTCTTTGTTGTTATGATAATGTTCAGCCCCACCTCTGTATCCCCACCCTCCAAGATGTCTATAGAACTATGCTGCTAGGGGTGAGAAAATGAGAACAAGAGGTAACAGAACGAGAGCAGACACTGGGGGGACAGAACGAGAGCAGACACTGGGGGGACAGAACGAGAGCCGATGCTAGGGAAGGAGATGGAGACAGGAGGCTGGGACAGACGTCGGCGACGAGACATTGAAGACAAGGAGGAGAACCGAGACTTTGGGACTCTGCGGTCTGTGAGGAGACAGGATACGGAACCCTGATGCCCGGGACTTCGGCCAAAACTACGACTACGACTGTGCAGTGGAGGGAGGGACGGGCAACGCCGGGAGGAGGGAAAGAAGCCGCCTGCCGACAGCCTTCCCGGCTCCTGTTCCTTCTCTGCTTCCCGAGTCCTTCGCCCGTCGTCCAGCCCGGGGAGGCGGCTCTCGGCCACCGAATGCCTGAGTCCTGAGTCCCCAGCCTGCACGGGCCACTGTTTTTCTTGTATTTTTTGAAACTTACAATGAGGTTGAAGGAAAGAACTGTTTTGCATAACTATGCATAATACCAAATATACCACCAGGTATCTCTAATAAAAAAAAAAACTTCCAAGACTAGAAATTATTGATTCCTAAGAAAGAGCTATAGATTAGGAATATTTAAACATAAAAATGGAAGCTCCCAAGTACCTCACGATATATTCGTATCCTCTTTGGTAGGAGCCTCTCTCAAAGCTCGCAGCTGACAGAGGTACAATCTGTTCAGCTCGCACTACTTTCAGTGTGTCATAGAAAGCTGCCGCATCTCTCTTCTTGGCTGATAATAACAGCTGTCCCAGTCTGACACTCCATGATGTAGACTTCCCATCTGGAAAACAAATGAAGAGTCAAGAAATGTCAGAATAAGCTTAAATTTTTTTTTTTTTTTGGGCTCACACCCAGTGATGCACAGGGGTCACTCCTGGCTCTGCACTCAGGAATTACCCCTGGCAGTGCTCAGGGGACCATATGGGATGCTGGGAATCGAACCCGGGTCAGCCACGTGCAAGGCAAACGCCCTACCCCCTGTGCTATCACTCCAGCCCCAGAATAAGCTTAATTTTATTTGGCAAAATGGTCACCAGAAATATTAAATATTTAAAGACGGTCTCATCATACTTTGAGTAATTGGACAAATTGGATTATAAAAACAGGCTGGGAGCTGGAAGGACAAGGCAGGGGGCGGGGCACTTGTCCTGCACACAGCCGACCCCGGTTCCATCCCTGGCACTATATCTGTCCCCAACCCACCAGGAGTGAACACTGAGCACAGAGCCAGGAGTCAGCCCTGAGCGCAGCTGGTGTGGCCAAACCTGAAATGATTAAATAATAAAAGCAGGCTGAAAGATTAATCAAGAGTGTGGTCTAGCTACCTGTTGAAATATAGATGTTCCTTAGAGCAATTCTAATATGTTTATTATTAGACATTATTTATTATTATTATTGTAATTTTACCTGCTGCCAAATAGTTTTCCACCAAATCCCACTGTGACAGTTTCCAAGCTGCCTCCACTCTGTACGTGTTTAACTCATCTGTCCATTCAGACCTAGAAAAAGCAAACATGCCAATAAAGCATTTATTTATTTCAACTTTAAGTTGCATTTAGAGATCCCTCCTTTCTCCAAAATCAATTTTTTAAGAATTGTTTTTGATCGAGCCATTTCAAGATAACATTCCTTAACAAATTAAACTGCACCATGTATCAGAACAGAATCAATGCCTGGTAATTTAAGAGTGCAACGATAAGATTAGTTGAAGGTGAAAAAAGCTCAAGAAAGAAATACAGGCCCTTAGAGAAAAGGAACTCTAATAATTTGTTTGTAAATTAAAGATTAAAAGCATATAGGAGTTAGTGGGAAGAATTTGGGTAGTTCAAGGTACACAAGGCAAAATAAGAGCATAACCAAGTTACAATTAATACATTATTGATATATCAAAGGCTACAAAATCTGTTACCTAAAAAACATACCCATATTTATACTATTTTAAGTCACTTTAAAATTGGGGTCTATAAAACCAGCATGATGCAGGTGATTATTGTTTTCTAAGCATTCAACTTACACAACAGTAAGAGAGCTGGTGATACTTTGGATAATGATGATATAGAATAAGTCAGAATCTCCTCCTTTCTTCTTTATAGTAATCATTCCACGTGAATGTGCACTAACCGCAGGCCCAAGCTTATTTCACCTGCAGGAGACTGTCAGTGTGATCCCTGGCTCTACCTAATGCCAAGTGTGTGCAATCTCCCGCACACCACACCCAAACGTGTGCAATCAACACAACTGAAGTGTGGAAACCCCAGCACACATCAAAAGGCTTTCATCCATACGGCCTCCTATGGCGAATACTGACCCTGGCCTTCACAGGAGACTGGACCTGACATAGTCAAGATCCAAAGAAAGACAAGGAGAGTCCAAACAGCCAATGAGCATCAACAGGAAACACAACACCTCCGCTTGAGTCATGGCGAACTTTCCCAGATTTCTGCAAATCCTCGATTCATCACAAGGTCTCAACTATCTGGAGAGACGATGCTAAAGAATCTAACAACGGGGCCTGAGGGCTGGAGGGGCAGAACGTATGCTCTCCGTGCAGGAGTCCTGGGTTCGAGCATGGCCACCGCCCTGCGTGTTCCCCGAGCACTGAGCCCAGAGTAGACTCTCCACCTTGTGGCCTCCAAACAGAATTAGTTGGGAAGTGACCGTGCTGAGTTTGCCCTACCATTTCAGAAATGTCACCAGTGTACGGCTATCTGACAATAAGGAAATTATCTGCTCCCAGGCACTGAGATTGGTGAACTTCATAAATTCTAATCTGGAATTTGGAGAAATGGTATTTAGAAGGGCACATTCAAAGGGATCTAAATAAAAACTGAGGCTGATGAGCCTATATTGTAAACTCTTCGATTAGGCTGATATTCCATCCCTGCTTGTCAGATCTCAGCACTGGGACAGCTGATCAGAGTCTAGTTGATTAAGAACACTTTCAGCTCCGAGAGCAAGAGCTGAACCCATTTCTACTGCCATTATCTAGGCAAGAGAAACTGTGAAGCTCTAGGAAAACCCACAAAATCTAATGTGGCATTCCAAATTGTACTCACAAAGTGATGCCAATCACAGAAGTAAAGCTTAATAACCTTTGAGAGTACAATAATAAATAAGCTCTGAAGTTTCCTGTCTTGAAATAAATTCCATTCAAGTGCAACTCTTTGGTTGGAAGATGCGCTAGACAGACTAAGGAAAATTCAGGGGAAAAAAATGTTTTTGCTGCTTCTCTTCAGCACGATGAACCCACTAAATAGACTCAGTTGTTGGATAACACTGGATTGTTCTTGCTGCTCCCGCAGGGAATTTAGGGTTTATTGAGCCACTCCTACAATAGTGCATTTGAGGCACAACTCTAAGCTTCTATTGCTTTTCTCTTTATATCATTTGTATGGTTGATTTAGCAATGTCTTTTTTGTATAGACACAGGAAGACAGTTGATGCTATGCTATGTAACATGGGAGTCAACTGACTCCAAAATAGTATTTACTCCAGGGAATTCATATTTACTTGACTTAAGCCTCAGCTGCCCTTAGTTCCTAGCACTCCAAGAGCAGGGTCCCAACGAAGGGACTGGATGGACCCAGGGCAAGCTGTAAGCTGCCCTGGCATTGAAATGGCCCAGGTCAAGCACCAGAATACTTAACTATAAGTTAAGAGCATGGTCATGGACAAACTCTGTCATGACCCAAAAAAGAGGTAACTGAATAAGGATCCTGCTGGGGTTAGGAAAAACAGCACAGAGGGTAGGGCGTTTGCATTGCATGTGGCCCACCCGGGTTCAGTTCCTCCGGTTCAATTCCTGCGCCCCTCTTGGAGAGCCTGGCAAGCTACTGAGAGTATCCCGCCCTCACAGCAGGGCCTGGCAAGCTACCCGTGGCGTGGCATATTTGATATGCCAAAAACAGTCACAACAAGTCTCACAATGGAGACGTTACTGATGCCCACTTGAGCAAATCGATGAACAACAGGACGACAGTGCGACAGTGCTAACCTGGCCTGAGGACTGTGGTCTGGAATATATAGTGAGATGTCCCCAGGAAGAACCAAACTTTAAGGGTAATATATCTCCTACTGTGCTCATAGGAAAGGACATTGCTAGAAATATATGAAGTAAATTTACTGTGTTTAAGTGGATTACTAGCTGAGGAAAGGAGAAAGCAACACACCCTGGATGGAATGGCACCTATGGGCGGGTCTCCTGGTAATCTGGGGTGATCTCCTTAGATGAGACTTTGCCCTTGAGAAGGACGGCCTTCACCTCTCTGCTGATTTGTTCAGTTCAGCCCCACCTTTGTGTCCCCACCCGACATGATTCTACTTAACTGTGCTGTAGGGGGCTGGTGGGGAGTGGAGGGAAGATAGGGACTAGGGACAGAGACTAAAGACTAAGAGCCGGGGGAGGCCACTCCCGGCCACCAAACGCCGCTCCACGTCCTCCCTGTGCCCACCACCGCAACCACAGCTTTCCACCCTTTATCTCTTATCTTCTTGTGTTGGGAAAACTCACGCTCAGTGACTTCACCAATCATTACTTAATCTACTCTCTGGCTAAAAAAAAATCTCCGCTCAAATACAGTAAACAAAAGAAAATCAATCCTTTAAAAATATTACCTGTTGGCGTGCACACCGTTCACCTGCGTGATGACCGTGGACAGCTGGCCAAGCCCGAGCATGGACTTCACCACACCGTGGTAATGGACTATCTAGAAAGTCAGAAATGTCTCAATCGCAGCTGGCACTTTAAACAAATCTTGGAAAGCAAAACACAGTTTAGCTGATGTCATCAAAATAAACTCATTCAGACTACCAGTGTTAGCTCAGGAAGTGACTTAGCTTGCAGTACCGCATTCTAATGTCCCAAACGTATCTCAATAATGAAAAAAACTGAACAACCTAAAAAGTCTCAGATTGGTTTGAGACTTCTATAATTTTGGTTCCAATCAAATATGAAATATTTTCATTTTAAAATGATTTTTATACTATTATTTTTATACTATTTAAAATGATTTTGTACTATTATTTCTCATAAAAATTAAAACCCCAAAGTTATGTATTATTAGTAGAAATTTTGGGCTTTAGTAACTAAAAAATTAAATAGATTATCTGATAATTTTTTAAATTAAAAAACAGGATGATACAAAAGTATTGTTTCTGCCTGATGAATTTCTGAATAAATTAGTAAATCAAATATGACAAAAAAGCAATATTCAAAACTTAGAGAGAGTCTCAGCCAAGAGTGTCAATCAACAATCCTAAAGCGCTTTCCTGCTCCCACGATCCGCCCCGTGTGCTCATTCACTGTAGCTCAGTTGCTCTAAGCGCGTGTCAGACACTCACAGAAGGTGGTTAGGGGGCATGTGAGATTGTAAAAATGTTTCTGAGACTATGAATAATTATCATTATTTTTTTTTTTTTTTTTTTTTTTTTTTTGCTTTTTGGGTCACACCCAGCGATGCTCAGGGGTTACTCCTGGCTTTGCACTCAGGAATTACTCCTGGCAGTGCTTGGGGGACCATATGGGATGCCGGGGATCGAACCCAGGTCAGCCGCGTGCAAGGCAAACGCCCTACCCGCTGTGCTATCGCTCCGGCCCCTATCATTATTTTTAAAGATTGATGTTATTATACTTTCAACAGCTAATTAAAATGATATAAATTAAAAAAAATTTGAACACAGCTTAACATTAATACATCATATTTTCATTTAGGTGGAACCCAAGGGTATAAATACTTGGGCATTGGAGGGATGTCCGGAATCAAACACCTTTGAAGTCATCTAATACTAATCTCTAACTCTAGTAATACAACAACTCAAGTCTGGGGGAAAGCAACACTCAAGCCCAGAGACGGTTAAGTGTTTTCCAGACATGGAGCTACGCTGCTGGACTGTGTCTAAACCGAGGCTGCCGGAGTTCCTGGTTCCTGGCTGTTCTCGTGATGCTGTCTCCTCGCCTCACCTGGTCTGGTTCGAGCTGGATCGCCCTGTCGTAGCACGCGGTGGCATCCCTCAGTAAGCCGATGCTTTCGTGTTCCAGGATCTGTTCCTTCAGAGACGGCTCTGCCTTCCGAATGGCGCTGACTCCGGCCACCCCGTCTGGCTCGTGCATGGCAGCGTACAGTTTCTTTTTCATTCATTTAAAAAAAAAATCAAATAAGGAGAAAAACACAATAGAAGATAAAGCTGTACAACCACGTTTATGTGAAAGAAGCAGGTAAAAATTCTCAGAGTAGCAAGAAGTATTACTTCAAAGGAAACTCCACGAATATTGCAAACTCATTCCCAAGCATTGTATTCTACTTCACTGAAATATAAACCTGTTACTGATAATCAGAATCGTAAGGAATCGTAATGGATGGAACTCTCTTTCGACTAAACTTTTCCAAGAGAGCAGGGAAGAAGACTAAGTTCTCCTACATACTTCTGAGGAAGAAGTATTTTTAGTATCTAGAAAAAAGGGAAGAAATAGCCAATAAAACAAGAGAAAACATAGCAGTGTTTTCAGTAACTTAAAAAATGGGATGTAACAGAAGTCAAAGGGAAAAGCACGTGTCTCCATCAAAAGTGGTCACCTGCTGCTGCGAGGTTAAGACCAAGGTCGAAGGGGCTAGAGGGGTAGTCGGCAGCCAGGGAACTGACCGTGTGTGAGACTGACCGGGGTTCGGTCCATAGCACCGCATATGGTCCCCGGCGCCCCACCAGGTGTGACTTCGGAGCGCAGAGCGAGGAGTAGGGTCCGAGCAGTGCTGGCCATAGCCCCATGTCACCTCCTTCAAAAAAAAGATAGGACTGGAAAATTTCCATTTTCTTTTCTAACCTGGAGGGCACTGATTGTCTTAGCACGAACAGTGTCGGGGAGGATGAGAAAGGCTTGGGAAGGGCAAAGAATGAATGGGAATAACTGAGAAAAGGGAAGACGGAACATTCTCGAAAGACTGGCTGCAAAGGGGGGTGGAGAAGCGAGGAGGGTGTTTGCCTTGCACGTGGCTCACCGGGGTTCGATCCTTGGCACCCTGGTGGTCCCCCGAGCACCACCAGGAGTCAGGAGTTGCCCCTGAGCATCACTGAGCGTAGCCCCCAAACACACACACAAAGCTGGCCCTGCAGGAGACAGCGACGGCCCTGCTCAGGGGCCTGGGGCCCGCTTTCACCACTCAGCTGGTACCATTCAATCGTCAGGGCCCATGCAGACGGCATCGCCCAGAGCCCTTCCTGCAAGTGAAGGAAGGGCTTTCACCACTTTCACTTTCACGCTTTCCCCACTCAGCCACCCCGCCCGCTCGGGAGGCACTGTGCTTCCCCAGGGCGCACTCCCACTACTCCCTTCAGTATTTCACCAAGCTGCTATGTACCCATTCCTCTTCATTTTCAGCTTCAAAGGAGTTGAGAGCCAGTACCTACTTAGCACCCAGAGCATTCAGTAAACAGCTCAATAAAATTAACAATAAAAACTTAAAAGGCCTGGCATACACAACATCACGGGTAAGTTGCGTGGACTCATCTCACACCTGTAAAAATCCAAGGTGCTCTTGAATATTTTGCTTCTTCTCTGTGATAAACGACTCAAAGTGCATCACCGCTCGCGTGTACGCCTTGGAGCGGAAGGAGGCCACGGCCAGGGCGTCCTGCGGGATGAGGTCCAGAAAGCGAGTCACACTCTGCGAGTCCGCGTGGTCTGCAGTGGACACTAGGGGAAAGAGGGTTGAGCCGTCAGAGACAGTCAGAGAAGGTGACCAGGAGTCCGTGTAACTCGACGCTCCGTCTATTTCCTGCCTTGACCCGTACTGGGGTCCATATAGAGTGACCTCGGAGGGTTCTACCCCGTCCCCACCACCTACTCACCCTGGAGACCACCTACACTGAGTTTCGTCCCTCGTCGATAAAAGGGAAGGAAACATCTACCCAGCCGCCCTTACAATATTACTGCTTAACAAATGTAAATCTAGACTGAGTATTGAAAAGACAAAGATACAGGAGACTAAAAAGATGAATTCTTTATTATTATTACTTATAAAAAAGTGACAGTATAGCCAGCAGGAAGAAAGCACACTTCAAACTTCTTAGTTTCAAGATTTTTGACTACATTGGGCAGTACTCCCGAGCTTAGTCCTGACTTTGGGACTGCTGCTCGCAGGAGCTCAGGGTACCTACCACATGGGGTGCAAGGGGTCAAATCCAGGTTGGTCACATGCCAAGCAAATGCCTTACTTGCTGTAATATTGCTCCGGTCGCAAGATTTGCAATTCTTTGTCAATAATCTATTTTTTCTGTGCTACCATTTATAGTAACTAAAAATAACAATTCCTTTCTCCCTCTCAGAGAGCCGACAAGCTACCGAGAGTATCCTGCCCGCACGGCAGAGCCTGGCAAGCTCCCCGTGGTGTATTCGATATGCCAAAAACAGTAACAAGTCTCATGATGGAAAACGTTACTGGTGCCCGCTCGAGCAAATCGATGAGCAACAGGACGACAGTGCTATCCAATATCAACGGAAATTAAAGTGTCTTGGAAGTAAGCTTAAAGGATACCAGGGTAATAGTTTTCAAGAGTCCAAGACATATATAAGTTAGACACTTCTTTTTTATTTTGGTTCTGGGTTACTCACGCCTGCGTAAGGTCAGTGAGATGCAGTGCCCATGACCAAACCCACGCCCCCGAGCAAAGCATGCACCTGAGTCATCTGAGGACTGTGCATATACAAATTCTTATGTAAAACATAAATCTTAATAACCCATTATAACATGCTGCACCAAAAGAAAAATGACTTCAAAATTAAAACAGAAAGTCCATCTAGTAGAAATTATATAAGTAGCTTTCATTTTACTTAAAAATTTTAAATACTAAAAATTAAAATTTTAATTAAAAATTTAATATTAAACAGTATTTTATACTCATGAGATCTCTTATTTCCATAAAAATTTGGGAGTCGCTTCAAATGATGAGGGATACTAGAGGTACTTTGCTTTTGCACCATTCAAATGGTGCGTGGGTGGGAGAGGGGAGTCTGGACCACCCCTGGCCTGGGCCATGGGCTATTCCTCTCTGGGCTCTGGTGTCAGCCCTGGCTTAGGGGACCAAATCAACGTCAGCCACATGAAAGGCAAGTGCCTCAACCCCTACATTATCTCTCTAGCCCCAACTGCTATTCTTTAGAACTAGGATTCTCATTGAGATACTAGTAGAAATATTTAGTGGTACTATGAAGAAATAGAATCATTTAAAAGTTGAAAGAAAATAAACGAACATATTCCAGAGGGGGGGGGGGAATCCAGATAACTGTAAGTAACATCATTTTTAGAAAAGTAACCATTATACTTAAAACCAGTACTTGTTGGAATTGGCGTACGAACAAGGGGCAGCTGCTGACAAACCGTCAGGAAGTGCTCAAGGTCAGGGGCACAGGCCGGACTGCCGCTCAAGCTCTGAGGTCCTGACCTGCACACACAGCCAGTGCCAGCCCGACCCAGGCCACACGGCAGTGAGGCTGGAGCATGGCGCCAGGAGGAGCCCAAACCACACTCTAACCCACCTAAAAATATACGTAGATATACACTTATATCTACACATATACATATAGGTATGTAAGAAAACAGGTTATTTAAAGTTAATACTTAAATTATAAAATTATGCAGGAAAGAGCTAAGTGATTATTATTATTATTTTTGCTTTTTGGGTCACACCCGGCGATGCTGAGGGGTCACTCCTGGCTCTGCACTCAGGAATCACCCCTGGCGGTGCTCAGGGGACCCTATGGGATGCTGGGAATCAAAGCCGGGTTGGCCGAGTGCAAGGCGAATGCCCTCCCCGCTGTGCTGGTGCTCCAGCCCCGAGCTAAGTGATTATTCAAAGAAGAAAACAAAAGATACGACTTACCCATCGTGTGCACTTTATCTCTGTTGGATTTACTGTGTGGGAACTTCTCGGCATTGAGAGCCTGGCATCTGTGCCGGGCCCACTGCGCGAGGTGGTCGAGCATGGAGAAGACAGTCTGGGTGCTGAGCTGGCACAGGTCCGAGGCGCTGTCCTGCGCGGGCAGGGCACGCTCGTCGTCATGCTTGAGAACTGCCATCATTTCTGCATAAACCTAAAGAACTCCCTGTTACCTGACACGTAGGACCAGGCATTTTAAGGCAATACTTTCTTTCAAAAGGAAAAACAATTTCTGCCATAAATTGGTAATAAACTATCCTCCTTGTAACGTTCCTCTAAAATAATAATCTAAACATTAATGTACTATAATTGTTTTAATATTCAAACAGTATTTCACATCTGTAAAAACTTCAGGGTAACTGATGAAAGGCTTTTTATACAGAGTACAACAAGAATTCCAACATGAGAAAAACAGAATCAACTGCATTTACAGTAGAGGGTCTGGAGGTATCCTGACAGATTAGTTACAGTGATGACCTTGGGGATGTCCGATCAGAAACAGTAGCCAAAGGGTACATTTGCACTTAACATAGCTTGACTTTTAGATCAGCACAACAATGATGCCAATTAACAGGAATCTGGGGGGACGCCAGGGACCTAACGTGGCTCCGTGAGTGGGGTGCAGGGGCTCAGACGGGAAGGCACACTCAGAACCTCAGCAGCAGTTTCTGACGAACCCCTGAGAAGTCAGAGAAACTCAGAGAGAGAAAATAAAGTAAAATTTTCAAAACAGTTACATAAACTTGAGACACCTCAAGGATCCATAATTCTTGCTGCTGGGTCTGGGGCCCTGGTCTTGCGGGTGCTGGTACAGGCCTGCCTGGGGCCCGGCTCCCTCCCAGCGGTGCTCGGGTACCCCCGGGGGCCCAGGATCAAACCTGCCTCGGGCCTCTGCACGGAAGCTGACACTCCAGCCTGCAGGGCTGGCTCACAGCTCCGCCGAGTCTAGTGTGACGCAGCTCAATGTTCCACACTGAGCTTAGTGGCTTTCTGGACAGACAGCAGGTCTTGGAAAGTGTCACGCTGAGTGAAATGAGTCAGAAAGCAAGGGACAGACATAGAGGGACTGCACTCATCTGTGGAGTATAGAGTAGCATCCCATGAGGCTGACACCCAAGGAAGTAGATACAAGGGCCAGGGGGATTGCCCCATAGCTGGAAGCCTGCTTCATGAGCGGAGGGGAGAAGGCAGATGGAATAGAGAAGGGATCACTAAGAAAATGATGGCTGGAGGAACCAATTAGGATGGGAGATGTGTGCTCAAAGTAGATAATGGACCAAACACGATGATCTCTCAGTGTCTGTGTTGCAAGCTATAATGCTCAAAAGTATAGAGAGAGTATGGGGAATATTGTCTGCCATGGAGGCATGGGGAGGGTGGGAAAGGGGGGGTGTACCCGGGATATTGGTGGTGGGAAATGTGCACTGGTGGAGGGATGGGTGTTTGATCATTGTGAGATTGTAAACCAAACATGAAAGCTTGTGACCATCTCAGGGTGATTCAATTAAAAAAAAAAAAAGTAGATTTTAGATTTTGTAAATGCACACGTAGAGAGATGCACGTTTCCTGCTACCTCCAAGCCTTTGGAATCCTAGAAATGACGAGTAACGATGCACAAACATTTGAACAACAAAGGAAACGACCTCTCACCTCCTGCTGATCTTCCTGGCTGCAGCCCAGCAGCACGTACACGAGGATGTGCGGGAGGAGGTAGATGGTCACCTTGAAGTCATGCTTCATCATGATGCTGCAGCAGGTGAAGATCTTACTGGCGAGGTCATGCCGGACCTGTCATGGCGAGCGGGTGACGGGCGTGAGGGGTTTTCCAAACTGCCTGATCCACGGCAGAACCGACACGTGCAGGGTCTTCCCTCACACGGCCATGAGGCTTCCGGGTCAGCACTGAGGTAGCCCCGGAGGCAGCACCCAGGAGGGCCCACAGAGCCCAGCCCCGAGCACGGACCATCCCCCAGACAGTCACCCAGAATGCTCGTGCTCTGCTAGACTAACCTTCTTAACTACACTACTGCACATCAGAGATCAGGTTCTGATAAATAGAAATTAAATTGCTTGAGGTCAGTTCAAAATTCTACTGTTCTGTTTATTAACATCCTTGTTCTCTTATAAAATGTTAAAGGCTTTTTCCTTCTTCAGAATTAAGTATTTCACTTAAAATAACTAAAAAATTCTAGATAGACTGGGAGTCATTACTTTAACGGTACTCTACATGTCACGTTGTATGTTCAGTAAAAAAAAAAGTTCTTAAAATTATCAGGTATGATTATACATGGTCTAGCAATAATTAACAAATGTGAATTAAAAATTAAAGTGAATTCCAATATGCCTTAAACATTTTCTTAGAACACAGTTATCATTTCATGCAGTTGAAATCTCACATCAGAAATATCTCATTCATTTTAAATAAAATTTTATTTTAAAGATCATTTTTATTTTGGAGAGAGTTTAGATGGGTCCCCTTTTTGAAGTAGCCACTGAAGAAAAAATATTTTTCACTAATATAAATTTTTTTTAAAAAATTACATTCTTTCATTTATTTCCAGATGTTTCTCATGAACTGACCATCCCATTTCCCAAACTGTGGAACGGCTTACGGACCACTGAAAGGCATTTCTCTAGGCTCCTGCCTGAAACCCACAGCTCTGGCGACCTCCTGGCCTCAGCCAGGGCCGACACTTACACCCTTTGAAAGTCCATTGTCTCGCCATGTAAAACAGACATAATGTAGGAGACACTTGACAAACACAGTAATGCCATAATCGATAAAATAATTCCCTTCTTTTCCAGAAGCTGCTATTAGTAACAACAGAGAGATCATTTCTGTCTACTAGTAACGATTCTGCGGCATCACGAACGTCCCCGTGCCCGCTCTGTGTCGTGTGGCCCGGTGTTCTGGGTTCCGAGGCAGCAGGTTCTGAACAGAGCTCTCTCACCTTCGTTATGAGGTAACCTGCCCACGACGCCGACCACTCGGCAAAGTGGTTCCCTAATTTACTTAGGAAAATGGGCTTCTTCACTCCGGACCAGTCTGTAGACTTCTGAGAGCTCTTATACCTGCAATTGGGAAGATGTGTTTATTGAAGATACGCGAATAGGTATTCACCGGTTAAGGTCGCCAGTAAGCAGAGACGACAGCTAAGAGCCGACACTAAGCCCTCAGCCGCGCTGTCACCAAGTCTCCCCCCAGCTACTTTCCCGCCGGGCAGAGAGCCCAGGCAAAGTGGCCGCACCCGCTGCAGGCCCAGAGCAAGCCCAGGAACTGCCCCAAGCCCACGGGCAGTGCGGGCTGCAAGCAAAACCCAATATGAAAAAGAAAGAGAGGGAGAAATACTTTCCAGTACCCTCCAGAAGGCACGCGCAGGCAAGCACTACCCGGGGCCCGGGCCTGTCACCTCCCCTCCGGGACCCTGTCCCCGCATTCCAGTTCGTTCTTGTATGACTTATTTGATTTGTTCCTGTGAAATTCAGTCACCCAAGCACATGACCCTCTCCTCCGAGCGTCCACGCACTGGACGGTCACCTTCACCGAATCACCCGGTGTTTCCTTCCTCTCAAAGTCCTACTACGAGTGACTGCGACTCAAAACGTGCCAGGGCTGATTTCCTTCCCTATTTACCAGGACTCCCTTGTCTGACAAGGAAACTTGTATCCACGGGGAATAATTTAAACACTTTACTTTACCTTCCTTAGCTTTCTAAGCTTCCTGCCCTTTCACCCCGTGAAGTTAACTTTTCTCTCTGAGATCTCCTTCCCTCAACCCAACTAACCCCCCCCACACTACACGCCCCCCCTTCCCGGGCCCACCGGCCGCCAGTGTGGCCCCCATTCCAGGCCCCCTCCCTGTGAGACTCTACCTACTCCACAGCCCGTCATCTGGGACAGCAGCGCATCCGCCAACCTCCCAACCTCACACCAACCCAAACGTTCTCACTAAAATGACAGCCAGGCTACGACACTCAGGCTGGAAAGTCACTCAACCTCTGAGATTAGGATAATTTTATATTCTTAGTCTTTGGTTTTGGGCCTGACTGTTTCAGGGCTGGCTCCTGGATCAGTGGGGCGGGATCACTCCTGGCCGGGCTCAGGGGGTCTCTGGGGTGCCGGGGACTGAGCCCCATGCAAGACAGGCACCCTACTCGCTGTATTATTGCTCCGCCCCATGTCCGCAGTCTTCTCCTTCCAAAGGCTGCTCAGAAACCCTTCAGCTTTCCGGAATGGATCTACTCTGTGTCCCACAACGACAAGTTCAGATCCAAACACATTCCTCATAACACCATACAAATCCTCGTGCAACTCAGCCAATAATTTAATACGTCTTACTTTGTGGAGATAAAGAAAAACCAATGCTTTCCCGAATTAAATAGGTAAACTTGGGGCTGGAGTGATAGCACAGTGGGTAGGGCGTTTGCCTTGCACATGGCTGACCCGGGTTCAAATCCCAGCATCCCATATGGTCCCCTGAGCACCGCCAGGAGCAATTCCTGGGTGCATGAGCCAGGAGTGACCCCTGTGCATCGCTGGGTTTGACCCAAAAAAAAAATATGTAAACTTGGCTGACATGCAGCCATCAATTTTATCTTCGTCTACAGCAAAGAAAGAGCTCTCGCTTCTGTCAGGGGAGGCGGGGGCAGCTCGCTGGTTTGGGCGCCATACCCAGCAGTGCTCAGGGCTCAGTCCTGGCTGTGCTCAGGGTCACTCCTGCAGGTTCTTGGGGGACATAGGGATGTCAGGTGGCACCTGGACCGGCCACGTGCCAGGCAAGCATCTTCCCTGCTGCCCTGTCTCACCAGTCCCGAGAAAGCGCTCATCCCTGTGGGTCTAAGCCCCCAGCAGGCGCGGCTCCCACCCTGGAGTCCCCCCAGGGCCCGCCCCGGTAGCCACCCCCCGACTTCCACAGGATCCTCTGCCATTCAGTAGATCTGCTTCTACAGCTGCAGGTGAAGAGCACTTCTGGGGGAGGGTGGCCTTCCTTCTCATCTCCAGTATAAGGCCAGGAAATGACAAATACAACGAGTGTCCTATATTCAAGGTCCTCAGCAAACAGGTCTTCAGTTTCTGGAACTTGAAAAATCTAATAGCCACTCAGTTAACCTCCATAACTTGGGACTGCCATGACTATGATTCGCTGTACATACACCAGAATTTACGGTGAATGTAGAAGACTACTGCTATTCAGGCAAAGGGCTGGTGTGAACCATACCCTCCTGTTTTCTCCTAAAAGAACTTCTCTGGCAACTCTGAACTGCTGATCATCTAATTCTAAAAAAACGAATCTCAGATTTCCTGACTGTACATAAAGAGCCCAATTAAAATAAAACTGAAGAGTATAGGAATATAACTTTAATTTAGGGCAGGAAAAACAAAGTTATGCTTTCCAAAAACTCTTTATTTCTCACAGCCCTCTGGGGCAAGTATCAAGCTTTCCAAAGTAGAAAATTGATCCCACTATTAGCTATTTTATTATCTGGTTGTTTCATACAAAAGTGGGTCAATTTGATAATAGTGTTTGCTAATGATACCTTATTTTAACAAGGCAGCATCTTAATGAGCAGATGCTACGGAAATAAATCTAATTTCCACCATTGCAGGGACTTACTACAATACTCCAAGTTGTCTGACAAAAATGTTGAAAGATTCTAAGAATTCTTGTCTTGCTAATATCACACTTATAAATGATGACCTAAATGTCTTTTTATAAAAAATAAAAAGCAGGCAAAATATGTTGGAGTCTTATGAAATACTAAATGAAGTACTACGAAGGTAGATGTTAACTTTGACTTATAAAATACATAATAGCTACTGTACAGGCTTTCAAGAAAAGCAAGGAATTTAGGGGGCTAGAGCAATAGCACAGCGGGTAGGGCGTTTGCCTTGCACGTGGCCGATCCGGGTTCGATCCCCAGCATCCCATATGGTCCCCTGAGCACCGCCAGGAGTAATTCCTGAGTGCAGAGCCAGGAGTAACCCCTGTGCATCGCCAGATGTGACCCAAAAAGAAAAAAAAGATTTAAAAAAGCAAGGAATTTATTCAAAATAATAAGACAAAAAAAAAGGGGGGGGTTGGAGAGATAGTACAGAGAGCGAGGGGCTTTCCTGCGGTGGCCAACCCAGCTGTGATCCCCTCATCCCATGTGGTCCCCCGAGCACTGCCAGGAGTGATCCCTGAGCACCATCAGGTGTGGCCTGAAACCAAACAAACACACAGAAAACCCCAAAGATGGGACTGAGTAAACTTTGTATCACTGAGTGCCAATGAAAAGCTAAGTACTCTGCTCACCTACTTTCCATATCATCTTCTCCATTCCTAGTAACGATCTTACAAAATAAGTAAAATATATCTGTATCTTCAAGAAAAAAAAAGAAAAGAAAAGAAAAAAGAGATTTTAAAGCATCAAGTAACTGGCAAAACCCCGAAAGCTATTGAGGCCCAAAGTCGGGCCGATGTGATGCCGAGGGCAATAAAGGTTCCCCTAGAGCTGGAATCCTGAGCAGCTGTGTGCGTCCCAATAGAGGATGGGCACAGCAAGCACTAGGGCCGAGGGCAGCTCCCATGAAGGCGGGACTCATCCCGACACTGCACGGGAGCGGCCCCAGGCCAATCACTGCGGCGCACGTCTGAGTTACACACCGTGCCACACAGTCAACAACCGGAACACACCTTCTGGAAAGAAAAGCCACACTTTAATGCAGCTTCGGCTTTACCCTAAAGAGCCTTTCTGTTTCACTTTGGGGCCACACCCAGTGATGCTCAGGGGCCACTCCAAGCGGTGCTCGAGGGACCAAGTGGGATGCTGGGGATTAGACCCAGGTCAGCTGTGTGCGAGGCAAGAATCCTACCCACTGGATTCTCTCTCTAGTCCCCGCCAAATTATTTTTGAATATTTTTCAAGGAAGTGATATATTTTAAAAGCTTCTAAATAGGCATCTAGCAAGTAAGTCTGAAACAAAGTGCTCATAAACAATTTTGCTACTAGCCTAGCTACTGTACTACATGTGAAAAAGTAATTTATCAAGTTAAGAAATCTATTAAGCCTGTTTTATTTAGAGTATCTAAAGTTGTGGCTTCCAACTACAAAATAATTCAGAATCCTGTGGATTTCAATTTTGTGTATTTCAGTCCAAACAAAACTATTAAAACTTTAAGTTAGAAAATACTTTTTGTTTGGGGGACATGCCCCGCTGTGCTCAGGGTTTACTTCGGACTCGGAACTCACGGGTTACTCCTGGCTCGCCTGGGGCCTGGGATCTGGGGATCTGGGGATCTGGGGATCTGGGGATCCGGGGATCGAACCAGGCTGGCTGTGGACAAGGCGAGCATCGAACAGCCGTACTGGCTTGCTGGCCCCGAGGAGATACTTTTAACCAGGGGGAGAAAATATCTTCACGAAGGAAAATTAGTGGGGTTGGAAATCTCTAACTTGGGTTGGTAACGACTCAAGGATTAGCTTTGAACTAATAATTAAGTCATGTTCATTATACCTATCAACTCGATAAATCATGGTGACAAACAAACATTAGGACATATTTGAATGCCCCTCAAAAGTCATACCCAAATAACATTGGGTTCATAAGGTTAAACACAATTTTATGAAAATAGTTGTTTTTTGCTTCCTATTTCATTTTTTAAAAAAAATTTTTATTAGTGAATCACCGTGAGGTACAGTTACAGACTTACAAACTTTCGTGCTTGCATTTCAGTCATACAATGGTCGAGTGCCCATCCCTCCACCAGTGCCCATGAAAATAGTCTTAATGAGTCTACAGACCTAGTGTTTAGATGAGGCTCCAGTATTTCTCGCACATGCTCCGGAAACCTTCTCCACAGCTGGTAACCTGGGCCGTCACTCTGCATTTCTCGACAGCCATAAATAGAAAGCAACTCCTACAAGGACACAGTTCACATTTGTAAACACACAGTGAAGCAGATAAAACTCTAGTTATCAATAAAATGCTATAGCATAATCATAACTGCACAGAAAAATACATGGAATTTTAACACTGTGGAGTTGGGAGACTGTTTTGGAAATATGCCTCAGTGCTAAAATCATCTTGGTTATTTACTCAAGGTGAAAAAGCCGTGGAAGTATCTCAACGTAACGTAGCCTAAATATACAATGTACATGAGATAGTACATAAGATATATAAGACAGTAAAATAAAAAGATAGTACTGGACTTAACATTCTGAAAACAAGAAAATAACATTCAGGCAAAAACTATAAAAACTGTTACCTCAATAGAAAATTATTTATCTTACATTATTACATCTGTCCGCTGAATTGTTCCCAAACAACATATAAATGTACTATTTTTATTCTCATCTTTCCTCTTCAGTACTACCACATTTTTCAAGGGAGTTTGTGCCATTTCCTCTCTACTGTGTATTATTTTTTATTTTGGTTTTGGGGCTACAGCAGGTGACATAGGAACCCTTAAGGGGTGCGGGGATTCAAACCAAGGATGCAGTCACAGTTATGTGCTATGCCAACGTCTTTACCTCTGCACTTTCTCTCTGGTCCCTCCACAATATATTTTTAAAATTGCTCTAGTAAGACTTTTCACTGCACCAAAACTGTTCGATGAGGCCAAACATCCACTAGGTGATGACAGTGCACGGTCCACCCGAACCCTGACATGACTGCACCTCTCGGCAGAGCGAACCCAATGAATCACTCCCTTTTCCAAGGAAGGCTTCATTTCCGGGCTCCGTTCTGGCACCTTCTGTGCTGCTTCTCCGCTTCCCATGCCCCCTCTCTGTCTGAGCCCAGTCACTAGAATCCCGAGCTCTGCATTGCAGTAAACTCTCTTGACCATAGCATTTAGATTGCACTTTAAATGTCTCTACAATAAAAAAATCTGAAATCTAGATTTCTTGCCATGAATTTCAAGCCTAATTTAAAAAAAAATTAACTAAAAAAATAAATTACGAAGAAAGTCAAGGGCCAGAGCAGTCATACAGCAGGACACGCCTTGCACGCAGCCGACCCAGCTCCAATTCCTGGTGTGCCATAGCGGCCCCCTAACCTGCCAGGTGTGACCCCTTAGAGTCACCAGTGTGGCCCCAAACAAAACAGAAAAGGCAATAAAAAAAAATTAGTGCATTACGCAAAAGGCTAATTTTCATTATATATTATATCCAAGTGTCTTTAAATATTAACAAAAATGGACAAAATCATCTAGAGAAAATTGGCAAAACAGTAGTTCACAAAGAATGTTAAACTTTCATAATTAAATGTAAATAAAATTGTATTTTTTATATTACATTAACTGATATTTAAAAGGTTTTTTTTTTTTTGAAGTAAACAGATTTTATTTAGAGGGTTTTTTGAGGAAAGGAGGAAGGGATAAGTGGGAGAGAGAAGAGTAAGATTAACTGCTCAGGAGAGAAGGCGGGCTTCTCCAAGGGTGGAGAGAGCTCTACACGTATCTGAGCTTTAGATACAAAAGTATGAAAGTACACATCTCAAGAGGGGAGATGCGGGCGACACATGTGCTCAGGCACCGCATGTGCTCAGTCACGTGGGCGCAAGCAGCACATGGGCTCAGGCAGCACATGCGCTATTTAAAAGTTTCTAAAAGGTAGGTCAGTCAACATTACATTGCTGAATGTTGAGTTGAATGTAATCTCATCAACGGCCAAGATCCAGAGACTATAAAACAAAGCTCCCGGAAGACAGTGATGTAGAATGTCACACAGCAGAGCCTGGCAAGCTACCCATGGTGTATTCGATACGCCAAAAACAGTAACAATAATGGGCCTCATTCCCCTGACCCTGAACTCCACAGGGATGAATGGAAACGTTACTGGCGCCTGCTCGAGCAAATCGATGAGCAACAGGATGACAGGTGATACAGGTTAGTCAAGGGAGTCACTGTCACTGTCATCCCGTTGCTCATCGATTTGTTCGAGCGGGCACCAGTAACATCTCTCATTGTGAGACTTACTGTTACTGTCTTTGGCATATCCAATACGCACGGGTAGCTTGCCAGGCTCTGCCGTGCAGTCAAGGAAGTATAAATTGAAACTTTTTTTAAAAGGTCTGTCAGATTATAGACACTGCATTTACTCTGCGATGCATTTCAACTTCTAAATATTTACATTACTAACATAGACACTCAAATGTTCCAAAATAAAGTATCACTGTATCATTGTATCACTGTCATTGTTGATTTACTCGAGTGCACACCAGTAACGTCTATATTCCTCCCAGCCCTGAGATTTTAGCAGCCTCTCCTTACTTGTCTTTCTCAACGATTGGAGGCTCTTGCAGGGCCAGGGGAATGAGACCTATCATTACTGGTTTTTGGCATATCGAATACGCCACGGGTAGCTTGCCAGGCTCTACCCGTGTGGGCAGGATACTCTCGGTAGCTTGCCAGGCTCTCTGGGAAAAAAGAAGTTCATAACCAACAATATATTCTTCAGTATTCGGGGATAACTGACACATTAGGAAAGATTAAGCATTGCATTACTTAATTGCTGCTCAAGTAGGGTTAAACGTATCTCAAGTGCTTTCCCCCCCACCCCTTTCAGGGCATCTCACCAGGAGATATTCCTCCCCTTGGAAGTATGAATGATGGCATGAATTTTTCAGCACATAATATTAATTTTAGCCAAGCTATAAGTCAAGATGTGAGTCCCCATGAAGCCTTTTTTGCCTATTGTCCGAACTCCATCAAATATGGTGTGGTAATTATGGAAAATAGGTAGGGAGTGTCTTATAATGTATCTTATAATATGTTCTGTGGGACTTCATTCATGCATGAGACTCGGCCGGAGTATGTGGAAAGTGGCCTGGAGTGTGGCGGTGGGTGGGTAGTGGAGGTCGGCTGCCAGGGCTGGGTCCCTTGGGGCGGGGGGGGGGGGGGATTCTCACCCGTCCCCCTCTGGGGCGCCCTGAGTGAAAACAGCCTGGTGTGGAGTCCCCAAAATAAAGTGTGTTCTTTAAATCAGTGGTGAGGGTGATTTTCCAATGCAGGCCTGTTTGCCAGAGTACAGGGTTGAAAGCTGTTGCTGCACATCACTTTTTGTGAAAGCAAACACTGACCCCAACTTCAGAGTGCCAGATAACGTTCATACTACATACATATATTACTGACATGGGAAATTAGGGACTTCTTTTGTTTTTTGGGTCACAATGCACAGAGTTACTCCTAGCTCCACACTCAGGAATTACTCATGGTGGTGCTCAGAGGACCATATGAGATGCTGGGAATTGAACCCGGGTCGGCCAAATGCAAGGCAAACGCCCTCCCCACTGTGCTATCACCCCAGCCCCTGGACTATTTTTTGCAGTGACGGGGATCAAACCTAGGACCTGACACAGGTTATTGCTGAGCTACATCCCCAACCCAAGACACGCATTAGAAGAGAAAATCAGGGGTCAGTGAGGTAGTACAGTGGGTAAGGCACTTGCCCCACCGGCAACTGGCCCAGTTTTGATCCCCACAGTCTATATGGTCCCCAAGCACCCCAGGAGTGATTCCTGTAAGCCCTGGGGCCTGCCAGGTGTGGCCCCAAAGCTGTAGGATATCATTGGTTTGTCCCTTCTCCCTTGCCACAGAGTTTGGGCTTATCTGGTAATAATCTCTAAACATTTTAAGACAACATTGGGATGTCCTGTTCTCCTTGCCACAAGGAGCTTAGGTATATCGGGTCACACCCATCAAAGTGCTCCCGAGTCACTGAGTCACTCCCATTCCTTTGTCTACCTGTAACCACTTCTATGCTCTCTTCCCCAACCAGTTAATCAGGCTTTCCCCTAATCAGACTCTGTTAATTTTAAGGTCAGATCTTTCTAGGACAGTGAATTTGTATCGTAAGTTATTATTGCCTTTCTTCTCTCCTTGTGTCTTTTGAATAGTTTACTTTAAAGCAATGTCCTTTTTGTATGGACAAAGAAAGACAGTTGTTAATATGCTTCTGTAACATGGGATTTAATTGGCTTCGAATATTATTCACTCTCGGGCATTTGCTTTCTCGACTTAAGCCTCAGCTGCCCTTACTTCCTAGCACCCCCAAAAGCAGGGTCCTGACGAGGGATGGGATGGACCCAGGGCAAGTGGTGAGTTATGTGCTACCCTGGCATCAAGATGGGCCTGGCCAAAGTGTCTGATGCTTAACTATAAGTTAAGAGCTTGGTCACGGACAAATGCTGTCATGATCCAAAAGCAACGACGAGACTAGGACCCTGCTAGGGATAGGAAAGACTAATCTGGCCTGAGCACTTTAGTCTGAGATCAAGATGACCCCAGGAGAGCAGTTCTATAAGCTTAATGTATCTCTTGCTATGTCCACACAAAATGATTAATATTACAAATACTTATATGTTAGTTGGACAAGGAGAGGAGAAACACACCCATGGGATTCCACTCTTGGGTGGGTGTCCTGCTGAAAGAATATCTGTCCTAGAAGAAGCATCCCCTGAGGGAAAGAACTTTACCCCTATTGACTGTGACCACACCTATGTGTAAGCCCCAATCCCTCATGGTGGGGGATTTAACTAGGCTGTGAGAGTGGGCTGGGGCCCAGGCCAGTCCCAGTGCGAGATCTAGAGAAGCCAGATCGAGATCCAGACCCAGAGGAGAAGGAGAATGAAGTAGGATGCGGGAGGAAGAAGCAGGAGGAGAATCAGAGGAGAATGGAGAAGGGAATGGAATAAACTGCAATTGAGATCAACCAGCCTGGCCCTCGTTCCTTCCTTCCCCTGCCTCATCATCGTTCCTTCCTTCCCCTGCCTCATCATCGCCATCAACCTCCCCAGGGTGGGGGAAGTGGCTGGAGACTACCGAACTCGGGCGGCGGGAGAGTTAGAGCCCTGCTGCCCTGTGCCAGCTGCACCCCCCCTCTTTTTTGTGTGTTTACACACAAAACAAATCAAAAGTGTGTGCATGCTCGAGAACGCACACACATATGGGGGAGGGGAGAGATAGAGACAGAGAGAGAAAAGAGATTCATGTTACAGAATATCATAATTAATATGATTTCCTTTAATGAAGAAAACATTAATCTCCTTAAAGGGTCACCTTTCATACGATTTTTCCCCCATAAACTTCTATTTCTTAGATAATAAAAACGAGAAACAAAATATAATTTTCCAAAGCATAACAGTCACATCATTCTGAATCGTGACTACCTGAATGGCATATGCAGCTGAATCCTGGGCCCGGCTGTTATCCGCGTACGCGAGGTAAGCTCGTGTAAGCTCCATCAGCAACCCGTAGGCGAAGTTCGGATCTTCCACTCCAGTCTGAACAAAGGAAAGAAGGAAAAAGCAAGGGTCATTCACGTGAATTTTTAAAAGCTGTATCATCTCTTTCGTGGTTAAATCAACATAATTGCTTAACACAGTTCACTTAACAAAGTGAATTTAACTTAGAAAAGGAAAAAGGAAGAAGGTATGAACCAAGTTTATTACCAACACCAAACCATTTAGCTAGGAAGCCAAATCTAAGGTTCTGAGCCTATTTATGAAGTATATTGGAATGATACAATGTTTACATAGCTCTTACAATTTGCATATTTTTGTTGAATTCTAAGAAAGGTGTATGTATAGGGGCTGGAGCAATAGTACAGCGGGGACGGTGTTTGCCTTGCATTCAGCCGACAAGGGTTCAATTCCCAGCATCCCATATAGTCCCCTTGAGAACTGCCAGGAGTGGTTCCTGAGTGCAAAGCCAGGAGTAACCCCTGTGCATTGCTGGGTGTGATCCAAAAAAACAAAACAACTATAACAAAAAGTGCATATATGTGTGTGTGTGTGTGTGTGTGTGTGTGTGTGTGTGTGTGTAACAAAAAGTGCATATATGTGTGTGTGTGTGTAACAAAAAGTGCATATATGTGTGTGTGTGTATGTGTATATATCTATATCTATATCTATATCTATATTATACTTCCTATACTGAATATGTATTCTGTAGATTCCGTAAACTCCTAGTCACTTGAGATAGTCCAAGAAATAATTTTGATATAGCTTCTTCTGGTACACTGATACATAAAAAGTTCTACCATTTTTTGTAAACAGAATTTCCCACATTCCTGTAGGCATGTGTAGGATAATATGGGGTTTGTCCTTTTAGCCTTGCTGCAGGGAATTTACCTTAGAGCAATGTCCTTTCTGTATGGACACAGGAAGACAGTTAATATTATGCTTTGTAACTTGGGAGCTGATTGACTCCAACAGTATTTATTCCCGGGCATCTGCTTTCTCAACTCAGTTGCCCTTAGTTCCTAGTACCCCAAAAGCAGGATCCTGACGAGGGACAGAATGGACCCAGAGCAAGCTGTGAGCTACCCTGGCATACAAATGGGCCAGGTCAAAGCGCCACAATACTCAACTATAAGTTGAGAGCATGGTCATAGACAAATGCTGTCATGATCCAAAAGTAACGACGAGACTAGGACCCTGCTGGGGTTAGGAAGACTAACCTGGCCTGAGGACTGTGGTCTGGAATATATATTGAATGTCCTCAAGAAGAACCAAACTTTAAGTTTATATCTCTTACTGTGCTCATACAGAATGACACTGCTAGAAATATTAGAAGTAAATCTGCTATAACTATTTAAGTGGATTACTAGCTGAGGAAGGAAGAAAGAGACACACCCTGACACACTCTTGTTTGGACCCCACCCTTGAATGCATCTCCTATTAATCTCATCAAAATCCTTAGATGAGATTTTGTTAATCTCCTCCAGAAATGGTCTTACCCCTCTTTGCTGATTTGTTAATGTTAAAACCACCTTTGTGTCACCACCCTATGTAATTTGCTATATAAACTAAGACTGGGGGGCACAGGGGAGACAGAAGAAGAAGACAGAAGAGACAGAGAAGGAGACACAGGAGCAGGACACGGGAGAACAGAGAAGACACAGAAGCAGAAACAGAGAGAGGTGTGTGGGGGGGAGACCAGAGGAGAGACTACAGAGGCAGAGACAGAGAGACAGACAGAAGAGAGCACAGCGGCACACACAGAAGCAGAGCACAAGGAGGAGCCATCCTGATCCGGTCCATACACAGTGGCTCGGGAACACCGGACGCAAGCGGTGCGCGAGATAGAGCTGCCCCGAGTGACAGTAGACAACTGAACGACAGGACACATCACTGCGGCGTCTTCCCCTCCTGCGCGCGCCGCCCTTGTGATTTTTTACAGGCATGTTAACTCTTTTATACACACACTTTTAGAACTCCCTGTAGCACTGTCGTCCGGTGTTCATCAATTTGCTCGAGCGGGCACTAGTAACCTCTCCATTGTGAGACTTGTTGTTACTGTTTTTGGCATTATCAAATACGCCACAGGGAGCTTGCCAGGCTCTGCCATGTGGGCGGGATACTCTCGGTAGCTTGCTGGGCTCTCTGAGAGGGGCAGAGGAATCGAAACCGGGTCAGCCGCGTGCAAGGCAAACGCCCTACCCGCTGTGCTATCCCTAGAACTCCCCTGGGATACGGAACTAGAGGGCATCACCTTAGTGGCTCAGAAGAAGGACAAAGACAGGGTGAGCTCACTTACCTGTGGAATACAGAATTTAAGAGAACATAAGGTATTGCAGGGAGAACTCGATCACTCCACCTGAGAATACAGGAAGGACAATGACAGAGGGAAAGAAATCGAGGTGTGGCAAGGAGCAAGGAGCGGAAGGGAAGTCTGGGTCAGCTCTACAGAAGCACTGCAAGGGCGTAACCGAGATGCCGCCTAAACCACCTTTGCTGAGATGCCGCCTAAACCACCTTCGCTGTATCGAGCTGCCACTAAGAATACCACAACTAGTTCTTTGTAAATGAACAAAGATAGAAAACTCTTCCTGAAAATCCAAACCATTAATTCTTACCACAAATGTGAAATCTTTCCCTTGGGTTTCAGCTGTGGAGAAATCAAGGCGGCCGGGGTCTATGGCCCCCAGCTCCCCCAAACACTCCCCGCACAGCAGCCGGGCCTGAGAGTTGGCGTCTTGGCAGCCCTTCAGAAGCACCGTCACCAGCTGGGAGATCACAGGTTCCACCGTTTCACTGTCCGTTGCATATTTGATCAGTTTTTCCTAAAAAAAAAAAAAAAAAAAAAAAAAGTAGTAAACGAGAAAGTTTCCACAGTACTTCTACAGACTGTTCCTGTCTTCCAAGTAGTGTTTCCAGATGAAGAAGTACGCGATAGGACAGGAGCCCCGAGAACTGGCACACGTCTGGCATGTGCAGACCCCACTCGGCCTCCCGACACGGCCCGAACACTCACGCCCTGCCCGAGGGACCGAGTGGCACGAGAAGCGCACACCGCCAGCCAGGACGCTGGGCCATTACCCGCAGAGCTGGGCTGAGGGCGGCTGGAGCGGCCCTGAGGCCCCTGGGTGCTCAGCTCTTAGGAGCACTCCCCCAAAGAACTGTTTCCTGAGAGCAGAGCCAGAAGTAACCCCTGAGCATCGCTGGGTGTGACCCAAAAAGGAAAAAAAAAGAAGAAATATTTGACTGAAACAATGTTTTTGCTTCCATGGTTTATTACCAAAAAGAATATAAAATATTCCTTAGGGTATCATATGATATTATGCTTATATAAAATATTATACATGTTACAAAAATACAGATATTACATTTCTGTATACCAGGAGTGTTTCAAAGTATCACCTAAATAGTTTATAATTTTCCTGTGTGTTTTTTTTTTTTTGGAGGGGGGCGTTTTGGGCAACCAGTCTGTGCTCGGCACTGGCACTGACCACTCCTGGCACTGGCACTGACCACTCCTGAAACTGCTGTTGGACACAGAGAGAGGCAGGAGCGACTCCATCATGCCCGGTTCCTGCTCCACATCCTGTTTTACTTAAACCTTTTTGTTTTTCTTAAAACCCCCGCTTGTCCCCCCGGCCATCTGTGAGGGAAGGTCATTTGGGCTGAAAACTTGGCCTTGGCAAATAGTCTCACAACCGCTATTCACTGTCTATAGAAGCCCCCCAGACACAAGAAGGGTGGGTTGCTGCCAGAATGTTCTGGAAACATGTCTAGGTCACCTATCTGGAACTGCTTGTTTGTACTATTTGAAAGCATGTTTTCTTCTGAATCATGAAACGTGCATTTTCACTTATGCTCTTGTTAAAATTTGTACGTGCAGGATGTAAGCAGATGTAAGCACTGAAAATTTGCAAAGTTTCCTTTGTTCGGGATCTTGCGTGGGCCTGTGTGCCTAGAAGCTTGACTCCAGCTAGCTGGTTTAATAAACTCCGCTTGTGTGCTGCATTACTGGCCGAGCTCTTTGTGTGGATTGGGAGAGTGAGAAATTATCGACACCGGACCCTAACACTGCGGAACCCAGGTCGGCCACATGCAAGGCTAGTATACTACTTTTTTAGCCTCGATATTCTGTTATACACAGTCCTAAGGATTGTCGTTTTCTATTACTAATATGAGTTTTTCTGTTTCCAAAGATTTTGTGTGTACGTGCCAACTTTTAGCTTCCTACCCTTCTGAATTAGCTATTGTAGCTTTGCTGATAATTCTATAGTCTTCCACGTTCCGGATCCTTTGACCTCTTCTCTAAGTCTTAACCCTGCTGCCTTCTTCACTCTATTCTCATCAGGGAATTCTTCCACCCAAACTGTGAGCTCGTTGCACCACCGGGAGCTGGACAGATAGCCCAGCATGGAGACTAGATCAGACCTAGATCTAACCGCCCAGTGGATCCTCCCGGCACCCTCTCCGGCTGCCAACAGTGACCCTGGAGTGCAGAGCCCGAGTGCCCGAGTAGGCCAAGCCCTAAAACTTGAAGACAGAAAAAATCAGAGCAGGGATTTTTTCCGCTCTGGTGGGAAAGCATCTCTTCTCCAGATGTGTGTGGGTGTAGGAAAACATGGGTTTGTCCTTTCTGCCTTGCAGGGAACTTAGGTATTGGGTTACACCCATCACAGTGCTCCCGAGTCACTCCCATTCCTTTGTTTATCTGTAACCTCTTCTCTGTGCTCTCCTCCCCAACCAGTTAATCACATTTTTCCCTAATCAGATTCTGTTAACTTGTAAGATCAGATCCTGCTAAGGACACTGAACTTGTACTGTAAGTTCTGTCTTTTGCATAGTTTACCTTAAAGCAATATCCTTTTTGTATGGACACAAAGAAGACAGTTAATACTATGTTTTTGTAACTTGGGAGTTAATTGACTCCGAATAATATTCACTCCTGGGCATCTGCTTTCTCGACTCAGTTTTCCTTAGTTCCTAGCACCCCAAAAGCAGGGTCCTGATGAGGGACTACTGAATGGACCCAGGGCAGGCTGTGAGCTACCCTGGCATCTAAATGGGGCAGGCCAAGCGCCATAATACTTAACTATAAGTTAAGAGCACAATCATGGACAAACTCTGTCATGACCCAAAAGAGGTAACTGGATAAGGACCCTGCTGGGGTTAGGAAGACTAACCTGGCCTGAGGACTGTGATCTGGAATCTATAGTGAATGTCCTCAGGAAGAGCCAAACTTTAAGTCTGATATATCTCTTACTGTGCTCATACAGAGTGACATTGCTAGAAATATTAGAAGTAAATTTACTACAACTATTTAAGTGGATTACTAGCTGAGGAAGGAAGAAAGCAACACACCCTGGATGGAATCCCGCCCTTGAGTGGATCTGCTAGTAATCTGGAGTGATCTCCTTAGACATGATTTTGTCCTTGAGTTAATCTCCTGGAGGAGTGGCCTTACCTCTCTTTGTTGATTTGCTAATGTTCAAACCCACCTTTGTATCCCCACCCTACATGATTGCTATATAAACAAAGACTGTAAGAGCAGAAGGAGAATCAGGAGTGAGTGAGATGGGAAGGGAATCTGGATCCAGTCAGGGGAAGCGGAGAAAGAGAGTCAGGAAGCAGTTGAGCCAGAAGCGAGGGAGAATACAGGAGTCAGCGAGAAGCAGAGGAGAGTTAGTCGGAAGGAGAGACAGTTACAGAGACAGCAGAGAGAGAGAGAGAGAGAGAGAGAGAGAGAGAGAGAGAGAGAGAGAGAGAGAAAGGATGGATACAGAGGGAAGGGAGAATTGTGTGGTTAGACAGAGACACAGAGAGAGAGCTGCAGAGAGAGCTGGGAGAAACGAGAGACTGAATAAGCGGCAACTAATCAGCAACCAGCTTAGCCTTGTTCTTCCTTGGTCTGCCCTTGGCCACAGCGTCCAGGGCACACACAGCAACAGCGGACCCGGGTGGAGAAGCGGCTCGAGAGCACCAACTGCAGGCGGAAAGAGCCGCCAGGAGAGCCTGAGAGCATCCTTTCACGTGTAATCTCCGCCCGCGTGAAGATTTTCAGGGCCCCTCGAGGCTCCAGGCCGGTGAATTTACAGTCGATCTGGTGAATTTACACATGTGGCCACACAGATGTCCCCACTGAGAATGAGCCACGAGAGACCCAGCGATTCCTGGTGCTTTTATCTGCTAGTCAGATAGTTCCAAGCACCAGAGCAAGGGATTTTTTTTTCTTCTGAGCTATTAAGATGGGGAATTACATTCAAAGATTGTTAAACATGATTCCTGCAATCCTGGGATAAGTTAAAATAGATCTTGGGGCATATGAAGTTTGATCATAAAAAATTAATTATCAGTTTTATTATATTAGAATTTTTTGCATTGATATGTCAGTGGTAAGATTCAAACTGCATTACTTAGGGCTATCTTTAGATAGTGTTTAGAGAACACTGTGTATACTCCTCCATCGAAATATTACAAATCTTCATCTTCTATGCTCTATGGCAATGTGAACAGGATCTGGTTTTCAAAGATCAGTAAGACAGGAGGCCACACTGAACCTCGCACCTCCACCTAGAGGCATAATAGTCTCTATTCTTCTCTGCTGGAGTCAGTGTTGATAAACTACATTTCCCCATTCAGAAAAAAATACTTAGGTCCATAAATTTTTTTTTTCAGGGCTCAAAGTGGTGTGTGATCTTAAAAAATATTTTGTCAAAAAAAAAATATTTTGTCTCCATGGTCATTTTTTTATTTTGAAATTTTGGGTCAGCCCCAGCAGTGTCTAGGTGTTGGTTACTCCTACATGACTTCCTAAAAATCTACATCACAATTTATAGAAATCTACAGAAAATACTGAGTGACAGAAACTGCCATCTTGCTTATTGTAACTCCTCCTCAGGAAAATGCTATGACCTTAGAGTGACTTTTAAAACAGTAACCAAAAGTTCTGCCGATCCGATGATTCAGTCGCAAAGGACGTCTCAGGGTTACTGAGCTTAAATCAGGTCTAATAATCTGGGCAGCACTGTCGCGCTGTCGTCCCGTTGCTCACTGATTTGCGCAAGCGTCCACCAAAACGTCTCCATTAAGACACTTGTTGCTACTGTTTTTGGCATATCGAATACACCACGGGGAGCTTGCCAGGCTCTGGGTGAAATGAAAGATTTCTTTCATTGACTCTACTGAATCTTAAACTAATGCCAACCTATTGAAGGAACTCCCAGCCTTTCTTGAACTGGATCTTAGCATGGGCCATATACCTGGTTCTTATACAGAGTTTCCTTCAGGCTGGTTAGAGCGTGAATCCGGACATCCACGTTCTCGTGCTGCACCGCCCGCATGGACAGCTGGAGCGTCGTCTGAAGATCAGCGGTCTCAGAAGTCTCCTGGAAAAACAGACGTTGACTTATTTTCAGTTAGTCACTTTAAAAGCCATTTTGGAAAGTCTAGGTTTCCTCATCATTAAAGCAATTGACCTATACCCCAAGTCAAAGCACTTATAAGAAAATTTCCATCTCTCCCATAGTCTAGGATACATCAGTCTTAGTAACTCTTCCCTTCAAGGTGGGGAAGGGGAGCTTGGGGCCATCCTCAAGGTCATTGCTGGAGAGGCAGAGGGGCAGACACTGGGCTCAGATAAACAGGAAGTGAGTGTTTAATTCCCTAGACAATTTTGCAGTCCCTGTAATAAATAATTACTAAGGAGAGAGACACCTTTCTAAAATCTTGAAACGGGGAGAAAAAAATTACAGAAATTGAGTAATCAAACTTACACTGATACAACAAATATATAGAAATGCACAAGAACCATATTCTTTGCTCTTCATTCTACCCAATGCTACATCTTTGAAACAAAATGCCAAAGCGTTCTTTTGAAAATCAGATCAAAAGGCCTACTTGTTCAATGGGAAGCAGCCATCTGAATATCACATATGGCGAGGTATGATTCTAAGCAATCTCTATTCAAAACACTGGAACTTCGGTATAATTTTGTACCAATTTTTGGTCTAAATTTGTTATCTCTGAATACTTAATTTAAATTAAATACCTTTCTGTATTCCTGTAGAACTGCTTTAATTTTTTTCAATTCTGGATGATCAGGTAAAAAATATATTTCATGAAGAAAATCTTGCACAGCATCCCTAATAGTTAGAAGAAAAAAAATTACCTGTAAAAAAATATGAACGCTAAAAAAGACATAAAGCAGAAGTTGAAACTAATTCCTATTTTATTCACACAAAAGTGCTAGCTGATCACTGACACGCAAAGCAGTCTTCTCAAACATGTGTGGGATACCCAGTTAACTTATAGCTGCAAATATCTGAATCTCCAGACAGTCACCCCTTGCAGTCCATCATAAGGGCCTTAGTAAGCTACGCTTCTTGGCAGATGCAGCAATGTTACCGTTACATTACAGTTACAGCCTCCTCAATCTGGCCAAGGTGTTGCTTTACACACAATGCCACCAAAATTTACCGTGCTGATTTATGGCATTAATAACAAAAGTCTGCAAGTTCCTGGTTTTCTGCTTAGGTTTCTGCTTCTCGGGAGTCCAGCACAGCATATTCAGTCTGCAGGGAAAGAGGCTGAGACCACACAGCAAGAACCGAGAAAGCCCAGTGAAGGGACCTGCAGCCGACGGCAGCCACACGAGTGACTCGCCAGGGAAGGAACCAGCCAGTAGCGCCAGTTCGGGTTACAAATGGAGATTAAATTCAAATGCTGTCTGGGGGTTTTTGAGTTGTTTTTGTTTGCCTGAGGGCCACACTGACAGAGATCAGGACTTACTCCTGGCTCTGTGCTCGGGAACCATACTTGGTACGAGGGGTGGAGCCAGGGTCAGCTCTCAGGCCTCTCCTCCAAAATTTTCTTTTTCATTTTGGTTTTGGGGCCACACAGGAATCCTCCAGGCAGGACTTGGGGGACCCTACGGGGTGCCAGGCATTGCCAGGAGCGGCACTTACATTTAAAAAAATAGCAAAACATATACTATTTGTATAACTAAAAATATTGGAAAAGTGATGTAAAGTGATTATATTAGTCTATATTATTCTGTGAAGTATGAACATTAAAAACAATAGAATTTTTTAAACGTATATTAGTTTGCACTTTCTATTGGAGAGTTAGCAGAAATGATTAAAGGCTAACAAAACATGGGCAAGTAAGTGAAAAATAAGAACTTACACCTAACTTTTCACAAAGGAAGTAAGATATAGAGTTGTTAGTTGATAAATAAAAAAAATTAAATGCACAGGACGAATTCCAGGGTATAAGGCAGTAAAAGATTAAAATGGAACGAGCAATAAACTAATCTGACTAAGCAATGGCCCAAGTGTATTTTTGGAAAATCTAAAAAAAAATTTTTTTTTTAAGAAATAAAATGTAGTCAGATTTTGGAAGATTTTGAAGTTAAAGTAAGTAATTTGGAATATTTACCAGTTAGACAATGGTGAATCATTAGCAATAACTGTGTGCATGCTATAGGGAGACAGACACGTAGAGGCTTTAAGTATACACAATATGAAGAAATGTGCAAGCAGATATGGAGATGCTTTCAAGTATGCAGAATATTTAAGCTTAAAGGCTGGTTCAAAGGTTAATGCAAAGAAGTAACAAAGGCTTCAGCCAAGCCAGAGAGAATGGGCACCTCCTACCCTTCCTCACACCATTCAACGGCCTCTGCACATGTGAGGAAAAGCAAATTCAGCCTCACATCTTCCAAAATTGAAGGAAACGATTCTGAGTACAGCCAAGCAACTCTTAGAGTTACACTCTACATGGGAGGGATGTCAGATGTGAAATAACTTCAGTATGTATCAGATAGAGCCTGTCAGTTATTTTTGTTTAAAGAACGTGGATAGTTCTTTATTGCTAACAATGACCCTCATACAGATTTGCTTCTCAGGGAGAAGACTTATCCACGTTGTGCCCATATGCCATATTGTTATAACCATGAATCATTCTGCTAACAACTGTCCCCTCAGGGAGAAAGTGCAGAAGGAAAGATCAGCGCTCCTGTCCTGATCCTCCAGGTGTCTGGTTCTCATACAGGACTGAGAGGTCGCTGCATCCCTGATGCCAGCCCCAGGGCACACCTGTTCTCGATGATGAGGTAGTGGAAGATGGCCGCGGTCTCCTGGGGCTGGATGTGGATGAGAGGCAGCAAGGCCACTATGACGTGGCTGAGCAGGGAGCCCAGGTGCGCGTGGTCCAGGCAGCGAACAAAGCAGTCCCAAGCTCTGCGTGAACAAAACGAAACAGATGCGCAAAACACACGACTTGATGGCCTAGAAAACTTATCACTGAGTAGTCAGCGGGGCAAAGATATATACAATTAGATTAACCAGGCAACTGTTCAAACAGAATAAAGACCAGTACTGTATATGCAAAACAGAATCATCTCAACAATACGGTAAACCGTAAAATCTACGTGGAAAACACAACTTACGAGTATGCGACCTTAGGGGACAGGCTTAACAAGGAAAACACTGCAACACACCCCTGCAGCTATTGGAATAGCCTCTGAAAGAGGACACACGTGTGGCTCATCTCCGGAGAAATGCCAAGCCAATGAAACTCCCAGCAGCCCAGCGTCCGGGCCGAAACTCTGGGCCCGGCCTCCCCTCCCCCCCTCTGCCGGGGGCTCTGTGAAGCCACGCCTGAGGATCGTCCCCGTGCTATTGCCGCTGGGACCCATGGCTGCACACCCTCCAGCCCCCCAGGACCGACAGCGCAGTGGGAACACAGCAAGTCAGAAAGGAAGTGACACAGAAGCTACTGGGCTCGGTGAGAGAAGAGGAAGTAATGCTGGAGGCGCGACTAGCAGAGAGCCAGCGGATCCCCAGGGCTTCCTAACGGCGCTCAGTGGCAAATCCTTTACAGAACTATTGTTTGGTAGTTCCATTGGCCACTTTGCTGTAAGAAGCAATATAAAACAAATCACGTAGTGCCTGCTGAGGGGGTAGTTGGGTGGTATTGGTGGAGGGAAGGAGCACTGATGGTGAGCACTGTAGCACTGTTGTCCCGCTGTTCATCAAGTGTCAGCCACCCCCGGCAATGCAGAGCCCCCTTCTCCCTTCTCCTCCAGTGCTGAGTGCAGAGCACCCTGTCCCGGCAAAGCCGAGAATGACGAAAAATAAAACCAAAGAACCATTTAACCAACAGCAACAACAACAAGGCGAAGGGGATGGCTGAACCCAGAAGAGCTGTGCGGGGCTCTGCGGAGGGTAGGTGTTGTTCGGGGCTGTTCTACTGTTGCTCGTTTCCCAGGATGCTGAAAGATTTCACGGTGAAGCATTTTTCAGTGCACACCGCCCCTGTTCAATGTATCGGTTTCGAGTGTGGGACTGTACCTGCAGCACAGCTCGGGAAAGTCGTCCTTGAACCTGAGGCCAGTCCTCAGCGTGGTCATCATCTTCACCCGCACAGAGCTGACGTGCCTGGGGCCCATGAGCTTCATCAGCGACACCAAACTGTTCAGGGCCTAAGGGGGGAACGGGCTTAGGGGCTACAGACACTCGGCATCGGCTGGAGCAAGACTCCCAAGGACAAGCGTGTCCCGCCCTAGTCCCAGGTCACGATCTGTGCCTTGACAGCACAAGGTCGAAGAAACTTGGGCCAATTCCTCGCATCCAACTTCTTGTTTCAGAATGAAGAATTTGGAAAATATGAGTTCTTCCCCCCCCCCCACCTTGAAACCTTGTTTTTTAGGTTCTAGTGGTCTTCTAGCATAGTAATTTTCATATTTATATCAAGAATATAAAACTTATTTTGCTTCATATAATCTCAAACTACACCTTTTTTAAATGATACCAAAATCAAGATGCTCTAAATTTAGGGTAAGAAATAACTGATGATACACTCTAAAAAATAATATACACAATTTACTACTATGTAGGCCATTAAATTTGATTTGCATTAACTCCAAATTTTAAGGACCCCTCTTAACCTAAGTTATCTGCCAAAACATGCAAGTTCTTTATGGTTGAAAACACAAATTCGAACTCTCTTAGGCTGGTGGTCACCCTCCCACTATCGTTCAATGCGGACGATACAGAGGGACTAAAGACACCAATTAATACAGAAGAAAAAGTACTGATTGCTGAAGTCAGCTACTCACCATTTTCTTATCTTCGATGCCAACACTGGAACTCAGTAACTGCATGTTAAAAAAAGCCAAAATGCCCAACAACTTGGGTTGCAAATAATCAGCCTAAGGAGAGGGGGAGGGGGAACACAAAAATTGTGTTAAGTTTAACACGATCAAGTTTCATTGATTTATTTCAATAACGAACAACTATTTATTTACTTTCCATTTTACCTAATTATATTAGGATACTGGAAATAAATATTAGATAAGTTAAGTTTTCCAAAAGCTTGCGACCAGATCCTGGTAACACCATTTTCTCTTGCACAGAACTAAGTGTATATAAATTCCCTGTGAGTCCTTTTGACCTTACTCAAGACAATGAAAATAGCCAATTGACTGGATTATTTACAATTAATACTTGGATGTGCATCATTTGCTCCCTAAGACCTAGTCTTAGTATCCTGAGTCCAAAGCTCAGAGCTCTGGACTGACATCTCAATTCTAAAATTATCAAAATATAAATCATATCAAAGCAAAGGACCACATGAGAACAAACTATTACTGAGAACAAATCCTGTATCTTTTTAAGAGAAGGTAATGAGCACTTAAGGTATGGCAAAAGAGCCAATAACGTTTTAAATAAGCATGCAGTAGAGAAAAAACTCAAGAGCCAGGGAGACAGACCAGTGGGGCAGGGCACTTTGCTCTCAGAGGCTGGATTAAGTCCCTGTCACTGCACAGTCCCAGAGCACCACGAGAAGGGACTTCAGGAGTACCTCAGTGAGAAGCGGAAAAAAAGAAAAGAAAATGTAGCACCACAAATGTCACACAGATATAAAATAATGTAGTATGGGCCTAACATCCAAGGACGTAGACACAAGGGCCAGGAAGATTGCCCCACAGCTGGAACCCGCCTCATGAGCCGGAGGAGAAGCAGCGGGGATAGAGAAGGGATCACTGAGTCAATGATGGTTGGAGGGAGCACTGGGGATGGGAGATGTGTGCTAAAAGTAGAGAAAGGACCAAACGTGACGGCCTCTCAGTGTCTGGTTTGGGCAAACCATAATGCCCAAAGTAGAGAGAGAGGGAAACTGTCTGCCACAGAGGCAGGGGGTGGGGTAGGGTGGGGTTGGCAGGAGGGATACTGGGGACACTGATGGAGGGATGGGTGCTTGATCATTGTGTGAATGAACCTCAATCATGAAAGCTTTGTAACTGAATCTCATGGTGATTCAATAAAAGAGTAAAAAATGAAAAATTTTTAAAAAGTCACGCAGAAGGAACTGGTCAGTGGTATCAAATACTACTGCAAGGTTAAACACAGTAGGGACAGAGAAGTGACCACTGCACTCAAAGCAGGACTACTACTTCTAACTTGACAAAAGTTCAGTAAAATAATGAGAACAGAGTCCAATTAGAATGAGCTCAAGAATGAACAGGAAATGAGAGAACAAATAGGTATCTTGTAGGCTTCATTATCTTAAATAAAAATCAAGAGGAAATAGTCTTGTTGTTGTTGTTACTGGGTTTTTTTTCTTTTTCGGTCACACCCAGCAATGCACAGGGGTTACTCCTGGCTCTGCACTCAGGAATTACCCCTGGCGGTGCTCAGGGGACCATATGGGATGCTGGGAATTGAACCCGGGTCAGCCGCGTGCAAGGCAAACGCTCTACCCACCCTACCCGCTGTGCTATCGCTCCAGCCCCCTGTTGTTATTGCTTTTAGTGTCACACCCAGTGATGCGCAGGGGTTACTCCTGGCTCATGCACTCAGGAATTACTCCTGGCGGTGCTCGGGGGACCATATGGGATGCCGGGGATCAAACCCAGGTTGGCTGTGAGCAAGACCAACGCCCTCCCCGCTGTGCTATCGCTCCAGCCCCAAGGAAATAGTATTTATTGGAGTATTTATCTAGATACAAATGTATAATAGAGTGATATAAATGTAATTAATGTATCATCTAGCTTTGACAGTGGATTTAAACATTGTCAGAATTGATAAAGCTATTATTTGATGCCAAGGAGGGGTCGTCTGGGTAACTGTGGACGTGTTCTAATCTATAACTAAAAAGGACCAGAAAAAATAACTTCACTCAGTGAGAAAAAATGTAAAATCATTTCAAAACACATTTTGAATCCTAGTACATGTTTATTAATGACTTATAGATGCAATTTAAACCATCAGTCTTTTCAGAACAAAATACCCAATTTAAAATTTAAATAAGTATCTGGGCCAGAGAACGCACAGTGGGTAATGTATGCCATGCATGCAACTGAGTCAGGTCTGACCACCATCCCCCCAAACGGTGCCCTGAGCCCACCAGGAGCAATCTCTGAGTGCAGAGTCAGGAGCCCTGACCACTGCCAGATGTGGCCCCAAAACAAACAAAAGATTTAAAGAAATTTCTAATTTTGGAAATTGAAACACACACACACACACACACACACACACACACACACACACACACACACACACACATCTTTTTTTTCTCCAGTTCAGTAAGAAACAGAAAAAAATCCATATGACGTGTTCCTTACCATTAGTTCAGAGGATGTGATCTCTCTGGGGCCCTGGTACGGGTCATCGCTAGACGCGAATGAGGCCAGTATTGACAACCCGTTGAAAACCTGCTGATAATGTTCTCCAATCCGCAGCAACAGCTCATTATGCAGCCCCTGGAAATCCTGCCTCAGGAGGCTCCCCAGCTCAATTTCTGTTTCATTCTGACGAAAAGATACATTTTATTAAAAAGATGGTTTTTTCCTCCACCATGTACATCTTGGAAATAGGTATACTGACTTCAGCATACTCAGTAAATCACAAACTTTAGCTCAAGAGGGAAGATTTACTGATGAGGCTCTAAAAGGCTTTGAAAGAGGACTTTGATTTTAGCCCTTCTGACAGGCCTCTCAAAGCTTAGAGGTAATAAAAGTGACTGGACTTTATTTGGAAATGAAATAAAAATTTCAAAGGAAGTCCCAGTTCTCTAGAAGACCATCATACAGCAGCTCATTATGCAGAGACAGGCTACCCACAGGGAGGAGAAGTTGTTTGAGACTTGGACAAACTGGACCTGCTCTGACCTCAATTCTGTCTGTTTCCTTGTCTGTGACATGGGAAACTCATTTGACTTTAATTGTCTAGTGAAAAGGACTGTGATGAAATTAGTCTTAGACACTGTTTAGCAAGGTCTCTGACATTATGCACTCAAATATTTTAATTCCACCTCTACATTATTTTCTTTTTCAAAAATGATGACTTTATTCAACATTCGTTATCTCTCATGCAGAAAGAGGCCTACTGCTGGCTTATCATGAAGGAAAACAATGAACGTCAGAGAAAACGGTAGTCACATATGCAGATGTGACATGTGGCTTCTATTTCCACACAGCTTCACACTTCTCAAAGATGTCATGGCTAGTTTAATACCAAAACAGAAGCACAAGTTATCATTTTAACTAAGAAACTGTTATTTTTTTTGGGGGGGAGGGTCACAGTCAGCAATGCTCAGGGGTTATTCCTGACTCTGCATTCAGGAATTACTCCTGGCGGTGCTGGGGGGATCATATGGGATGTCAGGGATTGAATAAGGATCTGCCACATGCAAGGCAAACGCCCTATCCACTGTACTATCACTCTGGCCCCTTAACTAAGAAACTGGACCAAATTATAATCAGAGCACTAAATAAACTAAATGCTGACATTATATTATAGCTGAAGTTAACTCTCTCTTCCTACAAATGCATATATTCATATTTTATTGGTGAACTTACAGATCCAATTAAAACGTTCTGGTAGGGGCTGAAGAGACAGAACAGTGGGCGGGGCACCTGCCTTGCACACAGCTCCATATGGTCCCCTGAGCACTGCTAGGAGTGAGCCCTAAGCGGATTTGGGAGAATGTCTTGAGCAAAAAACAAAACATCAAAACAAAAAAACAAAAGAACCCAAAAAACAAAATTAAAAATAATTCAAAAAATTTTTTTAACAGGATTGGGGCTGGAGAGATAGTACCGTGGGTACAGTACTTGCCTTGCACAAGGCTGACCCAGGTTCAAGCCCCGGCACCCCGTACTGATCCCATGCGTTTGCCAGGAGTGAGCCCTGAGTCTAGTCAAGCCAGGAGTGGGCCCCGAGTCTAGTCGAGCCAGGAGTGGGCCCCGAGTCTAGTCGAGCCAGGAGTGGGCCCTGTGCACCAGCCAGATGGGGCCCGAAAACAACAATTTTTTTTTAATAAAATAAAAATTCTAATATGAAATTAGCCGAGAGCCTGACTCATAAATGGGTAAGACTATTCCATGCCACTGGGGTGAGGGATGAACTCAGTAAGGAAAGAGTCATCCTACTGAGTGTACTGGCCTCGTCCCAGAGAAGCGTATTCACGAGAACCTCAGAGGGACCGGAGGCAACAGGCCCACAGGTACAAGGACAGACTCGAACCCCGGGTCCTTCCTGCCCAGCAGGGCCAGGGACAGCCCCGGCCACCCAACTAGGGCCTCCAGGACAGGCTGGAACTTACCCCCCGCCTCCCCCTCTTGGCGTTCCCCTGAAACGAATGTACACGAAACAGCAAGATGCTCAAGTACCTTGAGATAGTGAAGGGCACGTTCTAATTCATCCTTGGAACACGAACAGACCAAGTGAGAGAAAATGTATTTGAAGTTATTGATTAAAATTTCTCTCCGGTTGACATTCAATTGTTTTCCGAGGGTTCGGATGAGGGCGGAAGCGGCAGGGCTGGCTTTGGCGGCGAGGTCCGGGAGCAGCACCTGGAGCGTCCTCTGTGGGAAAGAGATTCCCGTCAATTACGGCATGGGGGTGGGGGACACAAGAGTGAGCTGATGCAGAAATGGAAACGGAAACTCCTCAGGAGCATGTGCTAAGACGCCGAGAGGCAGTTGCAGGCCTGATATGTCATTGGAGCTATGCTACCTAATCACTGCATTTTGTCTTTTCAGTCCAAAAATTGACTTACAATCTTTCACCACTCTTTCATACAGTTTACTCATAAATGATCTTAAGTAATACCAGCACTGTATTAAGAGAAACCTTCACATACTAGTTGCAGCATCAATTTTCTAACATAATCTGGCATAAAATCGAGGTCTATTGCCCTACCCATGGTACTATCACTCTGGCCCCAAATTAGCTAACACATTTAGGCGATAAATGGAGCCATAATATAGTTCAAGTTTTCAAAATTGGAAAAAAAAACCAAACCTGCTATCATCTGAAAAAAAAAAATCCCTAAATACACATATCATCCCACATGGTAACACACTGATTTTCATTTATTTCCTTTCAAATCTTATTCATAAAATATATACAAAATTCCAAATATCTAGTGGTTGGTCTCCACGTACAGCATAATCTAATGAATGTCAATCAATATCCGGGCAAGGACTAGCCACAATGAACAGACTCAGACTCTGCCCCAGACATTATTCACACCTCGCGTTATTTAGTATAATACTTAAAAACATAGTCTTGTAAGGTAGTATCAACAAGTATTCAAAACTATCCACAGTCCTATAATGATCCATGCCCTAAATAGTAGACACTTCATTTCTTCTCATGACTTTAACTGGGGGGCTCCGAGAACCGCCCAGAGTGCCAGGTCAGCCTCTTGGTGGTCCTCAACCAGGGGGCGACTGGGAGCTAAGGCGTGTGGACGTGAAGCTCCTCAGTTTTGCAGGGCACAGCCCAGACCAACCTTGCAGAGCTCCAGGGCACCAGGACTGCGCCCAGTCCAGCGCAGGGCACCGTGTGGGGCCCACGAGGGTCCGAGCCTGGCCTTGTACTCTCTCTCTCTCCAGTGCCAGGGTCTCACTTGGTTTTACTGCTCAGAAAATCTGGCCCTGAGCACCCGTGCTGCCTGGTTCCTAGACAGAATCACCAAAAGCTCGAGGGTCTTTCTCCGGGGTCCTTGTGGTTCTTACCATCATCCCTCCAGGATGTGACCAGTTTACAAGCAACTGGAGTTTGCCAAAATATAACAGGCCGGGGGCTGGGGAGAAGGCCAGGCCGGCGCCCCCACCCCCGCCCGTAGGGGACAGGATCGTTCCGGTCAGCTGAATGTTCAAGTGCGAACAAATCAGCGGGATGGTCTCCGGGCAGTGAACCAAATAGTGACTCAAACCAACATGAGATTAAGACTCAGACATTTGAGTTACACCAGAGCCCCCACATCCTGCACGTCTGTAAACCCGGGGTCTGTATGCTCGGTCCACGGGACCCACTTTCCCTAAAGAAACTCAGACCGGAGAAAGTCAGAGTGAAGTCAGAAAAAGGGGCGAATTCAAAGTGGCGGCTCTGCCTTGGGGGATGTGAATAAACACGGTGCCGGGACACTGGCTGGCCAAAGCGGAGCTGACCCAGGCGGGGACACTCTGGCCAAGGGTGCTGCTGGAGGCTCCGTCCTGTCCCTAACAGAACTGCAAGTCACAAAGCCTGGTACTACAGAGAAACTGTCCACATTTAGGAGGGCTGGGCCAGGTGGGCAGCCGTGCGGGAGCCGCCCGGCCTGGTGCCCTGCACCTGCTGCTATCTGCCCGGCCAGGGACCACCTGGCAGATGAGGCGGCCCCCGCACCCCGCCACAAAGGCTGGCGCCCTCGGGAGAGAGTTTCAGCGGAGGAGAGTGAAGGGAAACACAGAGGCGGCCGCAGACACGAGCTCCCCAGGGAGCCGCGGCTCGTGCATGGGGAACCTTTGCTCCCGTTCTCCCTGCACATCTCCAGACTGGGGTCAGCAGGTGACCCGAGGGCAGGAAGACCCTGCAGGGCGGTCAGCGGAGCTGCGGGCTCTTCCCAGGTTGCCCGGCTCATCCTAAAGCAGCAAGCCACGCGGCTGCAAGCCTGGCTCTGCCCCCGGGACAGCTGCCTGCACACGCTGCCTCCCGTGGGCTCTCGAGAAGCTGCGGGCCCACTCTGGTGAGTGACTGTCCCCTCAACACTCGCGTACAAGCATGTCTAGGACAGCTGCCTTCTCTGCAGACAGCTCGGGCCTGCAGGGACAGAAAGAAATGAAAATGGGGGAAGCGGGGCTGGAGCGATAGCACAGCGGGGAGGAAGCTTGCCTTGCACGCGGCCCAGCCTGGGTGCGATCCCCAGCATCCCATACAGTCCCCTGAGCACCGCCAGGAGTAATTCCTGAGTGCAGAGCCAGGAGTAAGTCCTGAGCACTGCCAGGTATGGCACAAACTGTCTCTCACCAAAAGAAAAATAAGAAGGAGGGAATCTTATCCAAAATAAATAAATAAACCCCCCCTAAATTTAGAATGGACATAAAGAGAACATATAAATTGAAAACTTTAATCAAGTATACTTTGCAACTTACGGTAAGGAAGCGATTCAGATCAGGAAAGTCAAAAACGTTGGCGATTTCAGACAGGGTGTTCAGGGCCACTTCCCGCTGGTGAGTCACCTGCTGCTTCCGCATCTCGGCGCTCTGGCACCGGCCGGCGGGGAGGGCTGTCATCTGGCTGGAGTGCAGGGACTCCACCAAGAACTGGAGCAAGACAGCGTCAGTTTTCACTCAGGCCCACACGGCAACAGGATGGAACATGTACGTTAGCATAAAAGATGGCGTCCTATGAAGTAGCTCCTGTAGTTTATATAAACAGCCTGAACTGGGCGAACTCCGTCAGAGTCAGCCTTTTGTAAGGCCCAGCATCCTTACATAGTCACTAACCCGAACAGAGTATTGGCTTCTTAGCTATGAATTCCACCTTTCCAGACAGCAGATTCCGAAAGGCTGGGACTGGTAACACAGGAGGTGGCTCGGTGGGGGACACGTGCGGAGTGCCGGGGGGGACTCCCGGGACCAGAGGAAAAGCATCCTTGGGCAGGAAAATGCATGCTTCAACTCTTTGTTAGAAAAATGATTATTATCTCCCTCACTTTTAGTTACAGCTTCAGACCAAGGTGCTGGAAACAGAAAGGTGGCGGGATTTAAAACTCTCCTAAATATCCCGCCGAGATTCAACCTGGGTGGCCACGCTTTTGTGCGGCTGCTTTGCTGATGATCGACCAAGATCCAGAGGCCAGCTAGACTACTTTCGGTCCCAGCAAGTGCTCGCAGCCATGTGTCTAGACTGTGAACTAAGCCATAGCCCCACGCTGGCCGAGGAGGGGAAATATCCTTCTTTCTCGGTTTCTTTTCCCTTTCCGGGGAGAAGCGGCGTGGTGTCCACCATATTATGAGGACTATTAAGCAGGTATGAACTTGGTGGCATGGGAAGGAAGGGGAAAAAAAAGTGTAATGAACTTGAAACAGCGGGACGCTTGGGCAGTCTCAGGCCGGGGCCGATACCGGCTCGCGCTCAGCCAAGATTCGACCCGGGTGGCCACGCTTTTGTGCGGCCGCTTTGCTGCTGATCGACCAAGATCCGGAGGCCAGCTGGAACTACTTTTGGTCCCAGCAAGTGCTTGCAGCCATGTCTCTAGACTGTGAACTAAGCCATTGCCCCATGCCGCCCCAGGAAGGGAAATGATGCAATTTCTAACATAAATCTCCCTGGACTTAATTACTAAAATACTAAAATACAGAAATCCTAAACCGCGTGGCCACTATTGACTGCATATCTCTTCATTCTCAGCAATGGAAAACTAATTATCAAATGCTTCCTCCTCAGTAGGGCTGGTTTTTTTTGGGGGGGAAACTCCAATAACAATAGTGAGTTTTGTGTTGAAATAGGGAATGTAATCAAGGTAAAGAGAAAATGAAGTGAAATTTATCAGTTACACAGGTGGGGGTGGAGGGGTGGGGTGGGAGGTATACTGGGGTTTTTGGTGGTGGAATATGGGCACTGGTGAAGGGATGGGTGTTTGAGCATTGTATAACTGAGACATAAGCCTGAGAACTTTGTAACTTCCCACATGGTGATTCAATAAAAAAAAATAAAGTTAAAAAAAAAAATACACTCCTAAATACATCATCTAAGAAGTACATATTCGGGGGCTGGAGCAATAGCACAACGGGTAGGGCATTTGCCTTGCACGCGGCCGACCCGGGTTCAATCCCCAGCATCCCATATGGTCCCCTGAGCTCAGCCAGGAGTAATTCCTGAGTGCAGAGCCAGGAGTAACCCCTGAGCATCGCTGGGTGTGACCCAAAAAGCAAAAAAAAAAAAAAAAAAAAAAAAGTACATATTCGGGGGAAGGGCAGAGGGCGGGGGGCTACTCCTGGCAGTGCTCAGGACTTCCTCCTGCCTCTGCACGCAGGGCTACTCCCGACAGGGATCGGGGACTACACGGGCTGCCAGGAATCAGAGCAGGGCCGGCCACATGCAAGGCAAGAGCCCTACCCACTGTACTACTGCCCCCCCCCCACACACACACCAAATACATTTTTCAAAGCAAAAATCTGAAACATGTAGATGTGCTTTTTTAACTCCTGTGAAGGACTGTTACTTCCCACAGTCAAGGTCAACGCTGACTCACCTGGCAGATGGGCTTCTTATACTGACTGAAAAAGTTTTGCAATTTCACACTTTTAGCTGCAACCAGAGCTCTGATCTCCGTGTATGCTGCTCCAGAGACAGACGCTGACTTGGACAGTAAACAGTGTAACAAGTGCAAGAGTGCGAAGGGAACCAGATCTCCTTTGGCTGCCCTAAAATTAGAAACAGAAAGAGCTTTTGTCAATATCTCAGAAACAATGAAAATCTACAAATAAAATCCACAGTGATATGTTATTTTTATGATATCACATTTCCAATACCAGGCAAGTAAAAAGGAATGACCAGAATAAATAGGTATATGAATGCGGCCAAAATACCTTCCAATATCCCCTGTTGTAAAAATCAAAGTATCCTTCAACTCATTGTTTCTTGAAATTTGAGCATGTGTATATGCCTCCTTCATTCTTAACACAAAAAGCTAGAACAAGAAATTAACAAGTTAGAGAAGCTTTTAGAGCCAGGCTTATCAAAATACAAATGTTTAAAAATAAAATTTACCAACCTCTTTTATAAATCCATCTTCTGAGTCCAGTGACTCCAATATATGCTTGATATTCCCACTAAAAGCCACTCTAACATCTTTGTCTGGATCTTCCATTAAATTTAATAAAGTTCCAAGTACCATCTTTACATCTGATTCATCTTCTCTAAAATCAAGATGCTTACAAAGATGACTCAAATTATCTATGAAAGCTAAGGGGCAAAAGCACAAAATATCTAATTTAATACATTAAATATCAATTACTAAAAAACTATTGTTAATAAATAATACACCATTTAAGCTGCATTAAGTCAACATTTAGTATTTAATTTGTAGGAATATAGAACTTGGAGGACTAACGTGAATACTTGTAAATTTAAATAAATTTTAGACTTAATAGAAAGTCAAAATTTAAATCAAGTAAATTCTAGATGTTTTAGTTTGCACAGTGAGTTAACGGAAGACGATACTGGGCCTTCCGCAGCACTGCACACTCAGCTACAGCGCTGTGAACTCGATCCCTGACCACAGAGCCAGGAGGCAGCCCCAGGCACATCAGGTGACCCCAAAATGCTCCCAAATTAAGCATTAACAACAAAACCCCTATAAATGAACAGAACTCTCAGCCTTACCATTAAAACTCACATTTCAAGAGTGAGAGTCCTAGAAACGATCATAAATATGTGAGATCACACAGAAACTTACCACCTGAACAAACGGACAGCCCGAGTGCGACCCAGGTCTCATGCTCCAGCACTCACAGCCATTGGCATGGAAAGGTGGCCGAGAGAGGCCACGTCCAGCTCCCTGTCAGGTGAGCTCTATATCGTGACGAAGGGCTTTATGGGAGTGGCACAGATCACACTAGTGAGTCCCTAAGATGACTAAAGAGCCACAGCACTGCCTCTCACAGACTGAGCGAGCACCAGCCAGGGGCCACTGCACTGTCCAACCATGAAAGCACTTAAAAAACAAAAAAATTACTATCATGTGGTTCTGGTTTATTTAAAGGGTTCGCTTTCTCACTTGCTCTTTCCTCTCTCTAGCTCTCTTTCCTCTCTCTCTCTCTCTCTCTCTCTCTCTCTCTCTCTCTCTCTCTCTCTCTCTCTCTTTCCTCCCTTCCCCCCTCTGTATTTTGGGTGACACCCAGCAGTGCTCAGGGGTCACTCCCGGTGGGCTCAGGGGACCCTATGAAGTGCTGGGGCTTACACCAGGACCAGTCACATGTGAGGCAGGTGCCTTCGCTGCTATAACACTTCTCTAATCCTAAAGGTTTTCTTTAATATTAGAGCACTGATATCTTTATTTTAAAGCTACTACTGGTGAGGACGAGCCTCATGCATGAAGAAACAAGCAGAGGAACCCAGGTGTACGGGACCTGGGTCTGAGATCTCCAAGGCTGCTCAGATCAGGACTGGGCCTCTTCCACCCAGATCCCCCATTTTCCAGTAGCTAGTGCCCCTGGCGCTGTGTAATCCCATCAATGGCCAACATCCAAAGAATAAAAAACCAAGGTCCCGGAAGAGAGTGACACAGTCTCTTGCGCCCGGGCCTGGCTGTTTTCACCGGGGTCCCTTGGAGGGGGCGAGTTGAGTTTCCCTCCCTGCCCTGAGCAGAGCCCCAGCAGTTGAAGACCTCTGGAACCCAGCCACAGCCATGCTCAAGGCCCCTCTCCACACATTCAGACAAAACTCACACATGAAGGAACCAGCAGAGGAACCCAAGTGTGCGGGACCCAGGTCTGAAATCTCCAAGGCTGCTCAGATCGGGACTGGGCCTCTTCCACCCAGATCTCCAATTTCCCAGTAGCTAGGAGGTCACACCCAGAAACTGCCCCAGTGCCATGTAATCCAATCAACGGCCAACATCCAAAGACTATAAAACCAAGCTCCTGGAAGCACACGGCCACATACAGCTGCTCGACATCTGATAGCCTAGTTCTCCCTGTTGGAGAACCTGGCAAGCTACCGATAGTTTACTGCCCACACGGGGGAGAGCCTGGCAAGCTCCCCATGGTGTATTCATACGCCAAATACAGTAACAATGACGGGTCTCATTCCTCTGACCCTGAGCAACCTCTAACGTGGCACCATTGGGAAGAACGAGTAAAGAGAGGCTGCTAAAATCTCAGGGCTAGGATGAATGGAGACGTTACTGGGCCTGCTTGAGCAAATTGACGATCAACGGGATGACAGTGATACAGTGATACTCATGCACTTAACTAACTTATCATGCAAGTACCATATTTTAAGGCTTCACAGCTTACTTGGTTTAAAAATATTTTTAAAATCATAGCAAACTACTCACCAAGTTTCACGGCACTGGGTGTGTTTTTTTTCAGCAGAAAAAGAAATGGCTTGCAGAGAGATACTTTTAATTGAGAAGACGAACATTCATGTTGAGATGTGACTTTTAGGCTCTTGCAGAAAAGATCGTTATGTCCTTGTTCAGAATTGGGTTCTGTTGAAGAACTTGTCAAATAAAACATCCCATGAAGTATACAGACAAGCTGACCGAGTATAGAGGCAAATTCTCTCTTGACAATGTCAGAATCATCTTTAACTTTATCTCTGGGAGAAAAAACAAAGAAAGATAAACTTCCTTGCTTAATTATGTATCCCTGCTAAGATGGGGCAAATACTGATAAGAAAAAGCCTTGAAGGAAATAGTAAATCCTAAAGCAACACCTTCTCTGTATAAATGATAGATTTGCACATTTGGCTTTTCCAACCAAGTCATACTATTAATACGCACATAAGAACCTTGGGAATTCTGTTACAAGAATTCTGCTGCTGCAGCAAGATGAAGAACCCGCGGACACAGCTCGCCCGGGTGACCTCATGGGGGCTTTGCAAGGCCCGGCAGTAGACGGCTGTTCTCCACTCCAGGAAGATTCTCCTCGGGAACAGGGTCAGGAGAAACACACAGTGCGACTCGGCCTGCGGGGCTGGAAAACATTTCGTCTGTTAAACGAGATTTCCAATACTTTCTCTCTCTTTATGTCTGTCTGTCTCTGTCCGTCTGTCTCTCTCTCTCTCTCTCTCTCACACACACACACACACATATACACACACACATTCTTTGTTGCAAATTAAGCAACATTATAATGAAAAGATTTTAGAAAATAAAGCATTGCAAAAGATCAATGCACAATTGTGCCAGAAGATCCAGGAAACACAAACTGAAAACCACACTCGCCTGAGAACCAAGTGAGTCCTATTTAGTGACCTTCGTGATGACTTTTCTTTGCTTTCAGGTGCCAAAATGTTAAGAGTCTAACGATGTCAAGTGCTGGTGAAGATGTGAAAAAGCAAGAGCTCTTAGAGTCAGCTAGTGGGAAACTGGGACCTTTGTAGAGTAACATTAGAGCAAAGAGAGGATGTAAACATGTCAAACGTGTTACTATTTTCACTTCTTTTTTGTTCCTTTGTTATTGGTGATCTGGGGGCCACACCCAGCAGTGCTGGGGCTTACTCCTGGCTCTGTGTACACATCACTCCTGGCAGTGCTTGGGGAACATACGCAGTGAAGGACGTCGAACCCAGGTCAGCTGTGTGTAAGACAAGCACTCTGCTCACTGCTCTATCTTTGTCCTTTTTTTTTTTTGCTTTTTGGGTCATAACCTGGCGATGCACAGGGGTCACTCCTGGCTCTGCACTCAGGAATTACTCCTGGCGGTGCTCAGAGGACCATATGGGATGCTGGGGATTGAATGCGGGTTGGCCACGTGCAAGGCAAATGTGTACTATTGTACCTGCTGTACTATCACTACAGCTCCTATTTTTATTTTTTAATATTTGAAACAGAGCGGCGAGATTGCTCAGGATGACTGTGAGTGGTTCCGTGGGCTCTCAAGGGCCCGGCACTGCTGGGCCGGAACAGCACTGCAGACCCCGCGCTGCAGAGACCAGTCTGGGCCCCCCAGCACCGCCCCGGGGGAAAAGGAAAATAATACAAGTGAAATGTCAAAAATGCACCTCTTCTTGCAATTATTAAAAAATTAGAAATGGCAGGAAATCCTCTAGAGAGGCAAGGAAAGGACCACCCGCGTCTCCTCTCACGCGGGTTCCACTCACAGTAGCTGCCCGCGACCCGCTGGCTCAGCGGGAGCAGCTGCGCGGCAAACGCGGCCGACTTCAAAGCGCCGTCGTCGGGGTGGGACTCGATCCACGGGAGCGACAGCAGGCCGCACAGATCCTCCAGGACGTGGTCTGCAAACGAGCTTCTCACTGGGGAAGCATGGCGCAGATTAATGATATGTACTAAGAACAGCGGCCACTCTAAGCACCAGCTAGACTGTGGAGACTCTTCCCCCAGGGCTCCTAACACAAGGGACGGTTTCCTGACGTCTGTGGAACGGAACAGAAACTGATATGCATGCCTACACCTATGGGGAGAGCAGTGCTCCCAGGCCGTGCTCAGGAGGCCTGGGTGCTCCGCCAGCAATTCTTGGCCAACGGGGTCAAAGGCTCATGCCAGGACTCTCGGACCCAGTTCAGGGTATGACCCGGGCAAGCAGGCGGGCACTCAGGAGTCTGCCAGGGCTGGGGTCACACTGGGCTGAGCACGTGCCAAGCCCCCCTGAAGCCAATGCTGCTGCCCCCGGCCCAGCTCTCTGCAGACTCAACAAGGAGCAAAGCAGTCTTCACAAATAAAATTTGCGAGTTGTAAAGAAAGAATGTTCTGGAAAGATAATCCAATCCTAACATTACAGAGCTGATTTGGAGCCTCTCGGCTACTGATGCAAGGATGGGCACTGGCTCAAAGGGGCTGGGGGGACACGCTCTGCTTTGGGGAGTCCTGAGTCCAGTCCCTGGCACCTCCTGTCCCCAAACACCACATTAGAAGTGCCCCCCAAATACAAAACAGAAAAATGAAATTACTGACGAGCTTAATGAAACTAATAAAAAAAATTACGTCTGGGTATTCTGGGCATTGTGAAGTAAAAATATTGAACTTTATTTTCTATAGTCTATTTCTAAAGTCTATTTCCTATTTGTACGTACCTTGAATATAAATCAAAGCATCACATATCTTCACCACTTTATCAATGACTGCCTCCAAGTCAGGTTTCTGAACCGTTTCTAATAAATTCCTGCAACTCTTCAGCACTTTCGTATAAAACTCCAGAGGCATCCAAGTCACGACTATAGGTGGCGGCTTCTTCTGTTCAAAGTCCTTGAAATTGTGGCTGAATATATTTTTAAGACAAAAATTAAATTGTTTTATTCAAGTTAAACCTAAGATTATAATAAAGCAGAACAAAGTCTAAGTACAACAGGAAAAAAGTCTTAAGGACAAAACTAATCTTTAAACCACTGTCACTGTCACTGTCATCCCGTTGCTCATCGATTTGCTCGAGCAGGCACCAGTCACGTCTCCATTGTGAGACTTGTTGTTACTGTCTTTGGCATATCGAATATGCCACGGGGAGCTTGCCAGGCTCTGCCGTGCGGGCAAGATACTCTCGGTAGCTTGCCGGGCTCTCCGAGAGGGATGGAGAAATCGAACCCAGGTCAGCCGAGTGCAATGCAAACGCCCTACCACTGTGCTATCGCTCCAGCCCGATCTTTAAACCAATTCAAATTAAATATGAAAGTCAGTACCAATACTCTTGCTCATGTTTGTTTTGGGGTCCCATCTAGCATGGCGGGGATGACTCCCGCTGGGGCTGGGGGGTGGAGCTACATCAGCTGTGCAGGCCAGCACCTTCCCGCAGCCTCTCTCCAGCCCCTGGGTCGTGTTTTACGTTAAATGTATTTATGTCAATCTAAATGATTCTCAGGCTTTGAGATAATTAAATGGGACATCGCCAGCTTAACAATGGGAGATACGGCTGGATTTATAAATTGACTTGGTAAATCTTTCTTATAATATGACATTGGCAGACTTTACCCTTTATGACATAAGCTACTCCTCCCCTTCATATTATCTCAAAATTTAAAATTTTAACTCAACCTGAACATAGTTTCTCTAATATCATCTTTGTAACTTTATAGGGGCTAGTTAAAAAAATGAATCACAATACGCAGAATAATCATGTAAAAAAAATTAAGTAGCTTAAATCTACAATGTGGCAGTAAAAATAAACCTTCATTGTTTTTTTCCTGATAAAATACTTAACGTACATAGAGAATACTAAACCAAAAATATGCTAATAACAAACTCTAACTTCCTGCCCTTACTATCAGAGAAAATGCTGACTAAAAGAGTTTTAGCTTTAGAATGGAGAGAAGTGCTCTATGTGGCAATCTGGCTGGTGAGTTTACTTGGTGTATCAGTGAGGAGAAAAGTGTTGTATTGCTTCCTAATCAGGGAGACTAGTTCAGGCTCAGGTAACGAAGACTCAATTCCTCAGCAGGTAAGCTGGACATCATGTTTACCTCAAACTGCAGAGACTAAATAAGAGACATGCAACACTGAACACAGCCCTGGGCACTTAGCGGGTTGTCGGCTGAAACAGATTTTTTTTTTTTCCTTTTGGGTCACACCTGGTGATGCACAGGGGTCACTCCTGGTTCATGCACTCAGGAATCACCCCTGGCGGTGCTCAGGGGACCATATGGGATGCTGGGAATCGAACCTGAGTTGGCTGCGTGCAAGGCAAACGCCCTCCCCGTTGTGCTATCGCTCCAGCCCCTGAAACAGATTTCTTATCCAGTTACTTGAAACGTTTGTTTCCTGAGGCCACACCCAGTGAGGTGACAGTGAGGCCCCGAGACCGGCAGATCCCGGTCCTGACAGAAAGCCCAGGAGCCCGGGAGGCCTTACCCGTCGGGGCCTGGCTGGGCAGCGTGGGCAGTGCAGAGGGCGGCCAGCTGCAGGGCGCCGGTGAGCCCGCCCAGGGCCTGCGGGAGAGACGCCTGCGGGCCGCTGCTCTCCAGGGCCGCCTGCAGCAGCTCCGCCTTCCGTCTCAGCGCGCCCCATAACGTGCTCTTTTTGCTCATGTCCACGGAGCGAACTCTGGAATTAATCACAACCCGTTTATTCAAATTTAATATACATTTGGCTCAAGTGTGAAAAAACATGTTTTAGAAAAAAAGCATGGAACGTCAGCTACGAAATTTAGATGCGGTGGATTTAAAGTGACTTTCAAGCTTGGTTGAAAACAGGCAAAATCTGGCCATATTACATTAAATTTGGGATATTCAGTCTTAGGAGAGGTTTCATATATTAACAATGTAAACAGGCAACACTGGAAGTCTTTTTAGTCACGAAATGTTCAATATTAACAACAGGTAAGAACTATTAGAATATTAAAGCATGACTTTGACATTTACAGAGACAAATGTTTTTGGCTCCCTTAAGCCAAAGCACTTAACCAAAGGTGATTTTCAAGCGAAAGGAAGTTTTATGAAGGAAGTAAATGCAGGCTCATACTCTTCAGTCTGTCCCGGAACCTTCTGGAAAGAGCCGAGAGACGAGCTGAGTCGGCGCCTCTTGGGCAACAGCTCGGTGCCGTTGCTGCCATGGCCTTCCTGCTGAGTTTGGCTCTGGACCTCCTCGACGATTTCCGAACTTTCCATTCTTAAGGCTGAGTAAAGCGGGCCTAACAAATACTGAGAAAGCAAAAACAAACTCAAAAACAGTCTCCAAGAAAACTTTTTCTTAGAGTCTCTAAGTCAAAGAAAACCGTGTAAGAAAAATTTACATTACTCTTTGTGACAGCAAAAAGTAAATTAGGACTAGTTGCAAAGTTTTTAATGAGGCAAACCATTTTCAAGACAAATCATGCGAAAACAAAGACCTGAATTAATCTAGATCATTTCAGTCTACAGATACTTATAATTCTATATCCTGTCATTTAATTCTATAGTCCAAGAAGGTTTAAGACAAATCCTGCTCTATAAAATTTTTCTCTTTCAAAATGCCAATGAAAAATTTTAATTTTTTTTTGGTTTTTGCTTTTTGGGTCACACCTGGCAATGCACAGGTGTTACTTCTGGCTCTGCACTCAGGAATTACCCCTGGCGGTGCTCAGGGGACCATATGGGATGCTGGGAATTGAACCCGGGTCTGCCGCGTGCAAGGCAAGTGCCCTACCCGCTGTGCTATTGCTTCAGCCCCAGTGAAAAATTTTATAAGGAATTTTTAATTTCATATCACAAATCCTAAGACGTACAATACAATGTTTGTTACTGCATATATGGCTATTTAATTGCACTGCTTTTGCTTCACACAGTCTTAACAGAAAAAAAAGCATACTTGGGCATGATAAGTACCATACACCTAAACGTTTACTGAAGGTGATCAGGTTTAACCTAGAAAGGTAAAACATAGGTGTGTGTCGGGCCGGAAAGATAGTACAGAGGTTAAGATGCAGGCCTTGCATGTGGCCAACCCCAGTTCTGGCCCAGGCACTGCATATCATAAATCCACAAGACTTACAATCACATATTGAATTTATTACATATTTGACAATTTAATCGCATTCTTAACTGCTGGGCTCTCTCCTGAACACAGCTCAACCAGTCCGGACTGTCTGAAGCTGAGCCGGCAAGAGCTCCCACAACCGACTCCTCTTAATCACTAAGGAACAAACATACTCGCAAATTCTACCTTAAAACACTATCATCGGGGCTGGAGCGATAGCACAGCAGGGAGGGCGTTTGCCTTGCATGCAGCCGACCCAGGTTCAATTCCCAGCATCCCATATGGTTCCCTGAAGCACCGCCAGGAATTAATTCCTGAGTGCAGAGCCAGCAATAACCCCTGTGCATCGCCGGGTGTGACCCAAAAAGCCCCCTCCCCCCAAAAAATAAGCATCAAGGGGTGGAGCAATAGCACAGCGGGGAGGGTGTTTGCCTGCATGCAGCCAACATGGGTTGATCCCCGGCATCCCATATGGTCCCTTAAGGGGTGACCAGGAGTGACTCCTGAGCACAGAACCAGGAGTGAGCCCTGAGGATTGCTGGGTGTGGCCCCCCCCCAAAAAAAAGTAATTAAAAAACAAACAAACATCATCATCAAATCTCTCTGAAAGTCAAAGCTGTCGTAGGAAATAGTCAATTATGAAATCGCTCTTTTGCTGCTACAGCTGACGTATATGCACGCACTCCAGCGACAAACAAAAGACAAGCTTAACCGAAAGGCGCCTTACCTCTGTGTCCTCCTGAACGCCCAGCGTGTCCACCAGGGCTCTGCAGATGCTGCTCACGGCGCCCTTCCTGACGGGCGGCGCAGACTCATAGCCGGCCGGCACGTACTTGAGGAAGTACTGCAGCAGGTGGCCCAGGGCGGCTCTCAGCGGGCCGGACTGCAGCCGCAGGAGCAGCCCGCCCTCCAGCAGGACCCGGAGCGTGTCCAGCAGCATGTTCAAGTAGACGGGCTCGAGGCTCTGGTACGCCCCCGCTTCAAAGGGAAACATTCTCTTGATCAGCGTGGCGACCGGCTCTTCATAGAGCTTCAAATGGTCGGCGTCCATTTCCACGAGGCGTCTCAACAGTTCCAAAAAGGAGCTGAAAAAGGTGCTGGCGGGCTGTGCCGGAAGGCCGCCGAGCTGGAAGAGCTCCGTGAGCAGGCGCACGGCTAAGGGTTTGATCTTCGGGCCGCCGAGCTCCAGCAGATCGCAGCCGATCCGCCAGAGCAGAAGCTCCTGCCTTCTGAAGAACACGATGGCAACGATGCGAGTAAGAACGGCCAACAAGGTGGCTTCAACCAATTCTAAGTTTTGCGCATTCGCGAGCTGCAGGGGAGCTGGCTGCAGGCAGCCCACGTGCTCGTCCACCTGACTCGGAAACCGGCTGACCACCACGGGCCACTCCACCAACTGTCCCACTGCCTGTCTTCTGTGGACAGAAATCAAGTCTTCAAAGAGATGTAACAGTTCCTTTGTCAGTACTCCAAAAATAGCAGGATTCTTGCTTTTAAAAAGAAACAATAACGAGCAAATGACTTCGCAGATTTTCTTGTGTAACAGATGGCAAGATGGAGTAGCTGCGATCCGCAGGAGTCTTGTTATGATCCAGTTACTGAACTCTTGGAAATAAATGTTAAGAATTAAGTTAAGAATGTCAGAAGTGCTCATTAACCTACTAAATTAAAGATCTGGAGATCTGCTTTTATGTTTGTTTATTTGTTTGTTTTTGCTTTTTGGATCACACCCGGCGATGCACAGGGGTTACTCCTGGCTGTGAACTCAGGAATTACCCCTGGTGGTGCTCAGGGGACCATATGGGATGCTGGGAATCGAACCCGGTCAGCGACGTGCAAGGCAAACGCCCTCCCCGCCGTGCTATTGCTCCAGCCCTGAAGATCTGCTTTTAAAGCATAAACTTCACTAACAAGACAGTGTGAAACACTCCCCACACAAAGTAAATACAGTAAGTTATAATTCTGATTTTGGAGTCAGAGAAGGTCTTTACTTTCGACGTACCAGTGAGGTGGACTTTTTGTTTGTCTGAATCTCTTGAATTTCATCCATTTAAGGGGAATAACAGTAACTACCTTATGAAGATCAAATAAGATAACACATGCGAAATTCTCAACACAGTGCCTTAGGTTAAGTAAATGGACAATAAATTGAGTTGTCACTCCTTTAGAAAGTGCTCAGGGAGGGCTGGCAAGAACTCTCCAGGCCGGAGGGCCTGCCCTGCATTTCCCAGGCCCAGGTCTGATCCTAGGAGCCACGCAATCCCCACAGCACCATTATGAGCAGCCTTGTCCCCGAGCACTAGGTGGGAGTAGCTCCCAAGCATGGGGGGTGGGGTCCCCCCACAGCGAAAGTCTTAACTAACGGATCTTAACTAATAACTTCTCTTATAATAACTAATAACTTATCTTATGATCTGTGCAGAAACAAACATTTACATCCTCATTGATCACATAATTTCTCTGATTTTTTTTATAGCAACTAAAAGATGTGTCATAGCCCAATGTATTTATTTAAATATGTAAAAAAAAAGTTTCAAGAAGCAATGCTTATTCCTATTAAATAAAACCTGGTATTTTCTAGTCCACTGTGCTTAACCTAGTAAAGGTCACAATCTTTCAGTTTGGGTTTTTTTGTTTTTGTTTTGAGGGCAGCCCCCTGTGGTCCTCAGGTCTTACTCCTGGCTCTGCACTCAGGAGTCACTCCTGGAGGAGCTCAATGGGCCATAAGGGGCGCCAAAGATTGAACCCGGGCCAACCACACTGCAACCTAAGTACCCTACCCACCGCACTATGTCCCCAGCTGCCATAATTTGTTGCTTAAAAAGTTATGTAGCAAAAAATACACTAACAAAGTCTGAGTAAGATTTATGTTTTTCATAGTTGGAAAAACAACTATGACAGAAGAAATGCAGAACACTCTATAAAAAATGGAGCAAAAAAGGCATTCCGAGGGCTGACCATCAAAAGGAAGGATCAGAAAAGACATTTCAGAGGATATGTTATGAAACTTGAGTCTTCAGTCAAGCAAAAAAAAAGTTACATACCCTACATGTTGAAAAGAAAAATATGTGTTCTGTATCTCTTTAAAGAAAGTCAATACTTGGGGCTGGAGCGATAGCACAGCGGGTAGGGCGTTTGCCTTGCACGAGGCCAACCCAGGTTCGAATCCTAGCATCCTATATGGTCCCCTGAGCACTGCCAGGAGTAATTCCTGAGTGCAGAGCCAGGAGTAACCCCTGTGCATTGCCAGGTGTGACCCAAAAAAGCAAAAAAAAAAAAAAAAGAAAGTCAATACTCTCCATAAAGGATAAAAGTAGGAATGAAGTTTACAATATACTTTCAACATCTCTAGAAAATGAATCAGCAAACTTTTTATCAAAGGACCTTAGAAGAAATAATTAAGGCTTAATTAAGAGCCATACGATCTTTATTCAGTGCTATTTTCATAGTAATTGTAATCAGTATAGTAAATTAATTAAAATGGCCACTCCACAAAAACTTTTTCAAAAACAAGCATCCAGTGTTGAGTCATGGTTTACCAGTCTTGAAGCGAGAAAGAAAAATTACAGAAGAAAAGATTATGCTTGGGAGAGCTAAAGTGATAGCACAGTGGGTAGGGCATTTTCCTTGCACGAGACCGACCTGGGTTCAATCCCCGGCATCCCATATGGTCCCCCACGCACCACCAGGAGTCATTCCTGAGTGCAAAGCCAGGAGTAACCCCTGAGCATCACAGAGTGTGACCCCCCCCCCAAAAAAAAAGATTATGCTTCAGTTTTGTGTTCCTGTGTTCAATGAATAAAAATGTTGGATGCAAATAAATGATTATTTCTGTTCCATTCTGGGCACCTCACAAAAAGAAAACAAGAAAGTTGTGAAATAAAGACATTACCACTGCTCCAAGTGTGCAGCCAATCAGATTAAGATCTATGCAATACTGTGTATGTGTATATTTCAAAATACATACGTGTCATACGCATGTGTTATGTTTCGGGAGAACGGAGGGTTGCCAGTGAATGCGTCAGTAACCAAACTTACCGATACAACTGCTTCTGGCCTCGTTCTGCCCACAGCTCCCGTTCACACTCACAAACATCAGCGGGGAGGACTTCATGATGTGCTGGATGAAATCAAGCAGCATCACGGAGGTTGGCTGCGAGTCCATTTTCTTCACAAGCTCCAGAGCCACTAAAACAAAAGGCTTATTTTAAAGGAGTCACTACCAGTTACATCCCAGCACTTTTTGTCTATTTGTTTTTAAAGAAAATAGACTTTAGTAACAGAACTGCCGGCCAGTGTTCAATCCCACTTGATGGGGTTAAATATTACAGCCTTGTCCTTTCCATTTAAAACGCTTAGGAGGGGCTGGAGCGATAGCACAGCAGGTAGGTAGGGCGTTTGCCTTGCACGTGGCCGACCGAGTTCGAATCCCAGCATCCCATATGGTCCCCTGAGCACCGCCAGGGGTAATTCCTGAGTGCAGAGCCAGGAATAACCCCTGTGCATCGCCAGGTGTGACCCAAAAAGCAAAAAAATAAAATAAAATAAAATAAAATAAAAATAAAACGCTTAGGAACCAGGAGCATTCACCCATTAAACACTCGCCAGACACATACCCACGCCTGTAATGTGCCGGGCACTGCTAAAACCCGAGGATTAGAAAAAACAACAAACCCATCGTCTGGTGACAGAAACAAGTAATAATCATCGTGTTTATATTAATGACACTAATCTAGAGTGCAGGGAAAGTGTTTGAAGATTCTGTAAAGAAGCTGACTACTAGGTGAGGACGTGGGTCCCACAGGGAGGGAAGGGCAGGCTGCAAAGGGCGTCATGTAAAAGCACGCGGGCAAGTATTCTGGGGTTCTTTGCTATTTATCAGCAACTCGTATTTTTTTTTTCTTTTTGGGTCACACCTGGCGATGCACAGGGGTTACTCCTGGCTCTGCACTCAGGAATTACCCCTGGCGGTGCTCAGGGGACCATATGGGATGCTGGGATTCGAACTCAGGTTGGCCGCGTGCAAGGCAAACGCCCTACCCGCTGTGCTATCACTCCAGCCCCAGCAACTCGTATTTTACTGACAAAAAAAGAAAAGGCTTACATGGCTATCACAGCAAATCTAGAATAAGTCACAAGCAAAATGCCCATCTGTATTATCGCGTCTTGTAATTTAAACAAATGACAGATGTGACACCCTATTGCCAAGCTGGTGGTATTCTGTATTTTAGACAGTCATGAACAGGAAAACGGTTCATTCAACAATGTATAGAATCTTATTATCTCCCAGAAGGCAAGGTTATAAACACATCTAAACAGTTGTTTTTTTAACTTAATTATTTTATGGCATTTGCTATTTCTCAACCACTGGCATAAAACTCAAGCTAAGAGAGTTCACCTGATTGAAAATGGCCAAATATTTTTATCTTTTAATCTATAATAATCTTACACCAAGGAGTACATAGTAAATAGCAGAAAGTCTAGATTAAAAAAATAGCAAACACTTTATTTTTATTTATTTATTTATTTATTTTGCTTTTTGGGTCACACCCGGCGATGCACAGGAGTTACTCCTGGCTCTGCACTCAGGAATTACCCCTGGCAGTGCTCAGGGGACCATATGGGATGCTGGGAATCGAACCCGGGTTGACCGCGTGCAAGGCAAACGCCCTACCCGCTGTGCTATCACTCCAGCCCCAAAATAGCAAACACTTTAAAAGTTTACAAGCAATACTGTAAATAACATGATAGTAACAGTCATATATACAACAGTCATATATACAACACATATTTTACTCTATGAGAATACCACTATAAAGTTGTATATGTGGAAAATAAAAACTATAAGGTTTACATAAGAAATAATTGTCTCTTACCAACATTTACATCTGTAAGTATTCTGTCAATGAACTGGCATAGAATTTGTCTTGGTTTCTGTACAACTGTGTTATATTCTTCTGGACTGGCACTAAAATTGAAATACAAAGTTTTAAACCCTTCAAATAACTCACAATATTATTTGAACAATAATCTTTAAAGTTTAATTTGTCAAATCATTCAGTTTTGATGTTAACATTCAGAGACCTGAGTTTATGTGTTTGATTTACAGGGAAAAAAAAGTTACACCACAACCATGAAGTGAAAACGTATGCCAGCCTGGGCCACAGAGCAGTCTCACGTGTGATTTTAAATTTTCTAGTAGTTACATACAAGCACCTTAATTATGGTATTTATTTAAAAATTATATGAATATACAATCAAATATAAAATCAGGGCCAGAGGGAAAAATGGGAGTTAGGCTCTTGCCTTTCACACAGGCAACCCTGGTCCCATCCTGCCACTGCACGTGGTCCCCTGAGCACAGAGCCAGGGCAAACCCTTGGAACAGCTGGGTATTGTAGGATAACATAGCCTCAGGTAGTTTAGGTTTATTGGGTTACTCCCGTTACAGTGCTCCCACTCCTCTTTGTTTATTTGTAGCTTCTTTCTTAGTGTTCTGTTGACTTGTAAATAATGTTTTTCTCTTCCCCTTGAGTCCTTTGCATAGTTTATTCAGAGCCTTGTCCTTTTTGTATGGACACAGGAAGACTTAGCAAATGTTATGCTTTTGTAACCTGGGAGTCATTTGACTCTACATGATATTTTCCTCCTGGGCATCTGTTCTCTCAACCTAAGCCTCAGCTGCCCTTACTTCCTAGCACCCCCAAAAGCAGGGTCCCGACGAGGGGCGGGACGGATTCAGGGCAAGCGGTGAGTTATGTGCTACCCTGGCATCGAGATGGGCCTGGCCAAAGTGCCTAATGCTTAACTATAAGTTAAGAGCTTGGTCATGGACAAATGTTGTCATGACCCAAACAGTGATAACTAGATTTGGACCCTGCTAGGGTTAGGAGTGATTAATCTGGCCTGAGTGCTGTGGTCTGAGCCTGTGGCAAGATGTTGTCAGGAGAGCTGCCTTGCAAGCCTCAATGTATCTCTTGCTATGTCCATACAAAAATAACTAGTATAAAGATGTTAATAAGTGTTTGGACTAAGGAAAAGAAAAAAACCTTAAGCTTCAGGAAGGGCTTTGGAATGCCCTGCCCTCAGGAAGGGCTTTCTTATGCTGATTTGGCTACCTGGCTAGGTGTAGCCTAGAGGGCAAGGTGGGAGAGACAGAGAAGTGATAGAGGCTGCAGTAGATGGAGAGAGAGGCCGGAGCTGGGAGTGCGGGAGATGAGAAAGATGGAAGATTGAATAAATGGTAACTAATCAGCAACCAGCTTGGTCTTCTTCCTTCCGTCGCTTGCCCTTGACCGACAGCACACACAGCAGTTCCAGAGCACCAAACGTGGGCGGGGAGACAGAGCCACTCGGAGAGCCCTCCAGTGCACACACCCCTCAGTGAGCTTTAGTTTTTTTACAGGTGTGGCCCCAAATCAAAATAAATAAATAATAAAATGAGATTTTTTTTTGCATTCTTTTTTGAGGGAGAAGTTGTATCTTAATATCTATAGTACCTATCAATCTAGATTAGCCACATATGAAGCACTTAATGATCACAACTGAGTAGTTACCATAGTACAAGACATCAGAGATTTAAATATAACCAAAAAAATTACGTTTAAAATTAGAACACACATTGTTTGGAAAGCCAGTGTATCAAGTGAAATAAGTCAGAAGAGGAGGGATAGACATAGAATGGCTACACTCATTGGTGCAATATAAAATAACATAGTACAGGACTAACACCCAAGGACAGTAGAACCAAGGGCCCAGAGGACTGGTCCACAGTTGGAAGCCTGCCTCAAGGGCCGGGGGAGAAGGCAGCTGGGACAGAGAAGGGATCACTAAGTCAATGATGTTTGGAGGGATCGCTCGGGATGGGAGATGTGTGCTGAGAGTAGACCAAGAATCAAATATGACAGCCTCTCGGTACCTGTACTGCAAATCATAATGCTCCAAACGTAGAGAGTCAGAAGGAAGGTGCCTGCCTTGGGGGTAGGGGTTGGGGGGAGGGACACCAGGGACATTGGTGGTGGGACAGTACACTGATGGAAGGACGGGTGTTCGAAACCCAATCAGGAAAGCCCCATGACTGTATCACACAGTGATTCGATTAAAAAAATTGAAGAAAAACAAACCAGCATGTCCTCAAAAACCAAGTGCGATTCAACAAATGACATTCTAAAGTGTAAATACGGGGGCTGGAGCAATAGCACAGCGGGGAGGGCGTTTGCCTTGCACGCGGCCGACCCGGGTTCAATTCCCAGCATCCCATATGGTCCCGAGCACCGCCAGGAGGAATTCCTGAGTGCAGAGCCAGGAGTAATCCCTGTGCATCGCCAGGTGTGACCCAAAAAGCAAAATAAATAAATAAGTAAATAAAGTGTAAATACGTTATAACTAGAATCTGAAGAGCTTTATCCCCAGAAAGCAACACACCCCGATGTGTGACTCTCAACAAGCACTAAAAATGAGTGGAGGCCCAAGGTCATCAGACTAAGGAAGGGAACGGAAAAACAGGTAAACCCCAACACAGAGCCCAGGAGGGGAGGGACAGCGTGTGGCCCCAGTTCCTACAATGCGTGATTCAGTACAAAAGTAACACTCACGTGTCATCTGTATAACTGCTAACCATTTTTATTATTCATTAGATGTACTATCAAAATAAACTCACGAGGCAGTGAACACTGATGCATTTCACAACATCAACCTTGCAACAGTGTTCAAAGGTTTTTGTTTCGGGTCACACGTGGCAATGCTCAGGGCTCACTCCTGGCTCTGCACTCGGGAATCTCTCCACATGGGATGTCAGGGGTGGAACCCAGGTCAGTGGCGTGCAAAGCAAGCGCCCTCCCTGCTGTGGCACTGCTCCGGCCCGCAGTGACAGTTTTTTTTAAAAAAACTTTTTTATTGAATCGCTGTGAGATTAGACCCTTACAACGCTGTTCATGATTGGGTTTCAGTCATACAGTGTTCCAACACCCGTTTCCCAGCACCAACCAGTGTCCCCAGCTTCCCTCCCCTCCCATCACCCCCTGCCTGCCTCTATGGCAGGTGCTTTTCTTCTCTCTCTCTCTCTCTCTCTCTCTCTCTCTCTCTCTCTCTCTCTCTCTCTCTCTCTCTCTCTCTTTCTCTCTCTCTCTCTCCCTTCCTCCCTCCCTCCCTCTCTCTCTTGCTCCCCTTTTGGGCATTGCGGTTTGCAATACTGATACTGAAAAGTTATCAAGAATATCCCTTACTTGGAAACTGTCTGCCAGAGAGGCGGGGGGAGGGATGGGATGTGGCGGGTGGGGGATACTTGGGGACATTGGTGGTGGGGAATGCGCACCCCAAATAGGTGTTTGATCATTGTATGACTGAAACTCAAACATGATAGTTTTGTATCTATATCTGTGTCTCACAGATCCAATAAAAAAAAGAAGAAGAATCTGCCTTACCTACTTTCAGCCTCAGCTCTGGCCCAGCGTGCTCATCCCCAGCTATCACCACCCTAGCGGCCTCTTCGGTCCTACCTACCCTCCGCCCAGGCACAGGTGTCACCGCAGCATCCTACCGGAGTACGGAGCGCCTCGCGTCCCTCAGATGCTGGTACCCAACACGGGGGCAGCAGCTCGGGGCCAGCATCAGGACCGACCCGCCCATCAGCCCCCCAGCGCGCCCCTGGCCCGAGAAAGGGGCTCTCGGGGGGAGGGGGCGCTCCGCGAGACACCCGCGGCCCCTCCTCGGGGGCTGGCCGCCTGAGCACGCGGAGGGGGTGGCCGCGCCCGTCCCTCTCCGACGGCCACTGCCCCCCCACTGCAGTGACCAGCGCGAAGGCGGACGCACAGGGGCGCTCCCGGGAGGGCGACCAGGGCCCCGCCCGCCCCGGCCCGGGACCCCCGCCCCCGCCGCGGCCGCTGCTCGGGCCCAAAGGCAGCCGCAGAGACGCCCGGCACCGGGCCCGTACCTGCCCAGCTCCCGCAGGGCCGGGATCATAGACGCCAGCTCCAGCCCCGGCTCGCCCATGCCGGCCCCGCGTCCCGCCGCCGCCGCCGCCGCTCCGCGCCCCGAGCCGGAAGGCGCCGCCCGCCACGGGCGCCCGCGAGAGACAAACCTCCTCCCGGACGCCGCGCGCGCCCGCGCCCTCCCGGACGCCGGGGGCCGCCTCCTTTAGGACCCGGCGGGAGCCGAGAGACCGGAAGGGGCGGGGAGAGGGCGGGGCGAGGGCGGGGCGCGCTCGGCTCGAATTTCCCGGGCTCGCTGGCGCGCTTCGCGCACTCCGGCTCTCTGCAGCCTGAGGTCGTGGCTGCCCGCCCGGGACCAGGACCAGGATTCCCCCCCGGATCTGGGGGGCGAGGAGGGGAAGGAGCCCGGCGGGATTCAGCCTAGACGCCCTCGCACCGCACCGCTGGAAACAGACGAGGCAGCGCGGGCTGGAACCCGGGACTCCCCAAGCCACGCCCGCGGGGTCCCCCTACCCCCCCCTGCGGCCCCTCCCCCCTGTCTGGGAGATTGGGGCACGGGGCGGCCCTCCGGTCCTCATAGTTTGGGGGGGTCATTCCGAGATTTCCCTTGAGACTTCCCCCGACCTTCGACGTGAGCAGGAGCTGCAGTAGAAACGTGCCCCTGAGGGACAGGCCGGGACCCCGGTGGCGGGAGCTGACGCTGGGGCGCCGGGGTTGGTGCTGGAACTTGGTATGCCTGGAACTCTGACACAACGTTGAACAACTTTGTAGATCACTGTGCCTTAACACCCTCCCGCACCCCCCCAAATTATTTTTCTTTTGGGTCACACCGGCAATGCACGGGGTGACTCCTGGCTCTGCACTCAGGAATTACCCCTGGCGGTGCTCAGGGGACCATATGGGATGCTGGGATTCGAACCCGGGTCGGCCGCGTGCAAGGCAAACGCCCTACCCTATCGCTCCAGCCCCCCCCCCCCAATTTCTTTTGGAAAAAGCTTGAATCGTCTTTCTGTGCACCCCAGTGACTCGGCCGTGGTATTGCGCAGTCACCAGCTGTGTGCGGTGTAGTGGAGACGTTTGTCTGCTTTCCGTGACTCAACGGATTGCTGATTCTTGGCATTTCCAAACTCAACCCAGTTTGCTTGTTGTGGGGAGGGAAGAGCTACAGACCGTCGGGTTATTAGTGCAGTGATGCGCCTTGCTGGAGCTTATTCTGTGGGGGATGGGGATGATACAGTCGGGGTGAGGGGTGGCAGTCAGCCGGAGAGACAGGACGGGGAGATGGGCAGACGGCCAGCTGTGAGAACAGAAGGGCTGGTGTAAGCGACTAGCCAAGACGGGGAGGAATCAGAAAACTTTCCCTCTGGTTGGAAAAATAATCAGTTTCGCTCCCATGAGAGAGGACAGCAGGGGGGCACTTAACCTTGCCTGGCGTTGGTCTCCCTTCTGTCCCTGGCACCACACGTGGCGCCCTGAGCACTGCCAAGATGAGGCAGATAAACACCGCATTCCTCAAAATTCGTTTGTGAACACACCGCACAATTGGACGTATTTCCCTCAGCAAAACCTTCGTTCCTATGCCGAGGACTAGTCGCCACTGCACCATAACAAGTCAGCGTCACACTGGCGGGTGCTTTCTCCAGGTGCTGCCGGGAGCCCCGGGTCGGGCCTCGGGGGAACCTTCCAGGCAGTGGCGCTCAGCTCCCTGGGGTCCGCGCTCCTCGATGACAGAACATGGAGGGCTTCCAGGTGGACCCTCAGGCCATGGCCACGGAGCTCACTGGGGCTTGCTGCCCTGCTCTGGGGTTGCAGGGCGGGGGGGTGGGGGAGCACCCAGGCCAGGCTGCGGAGTGCTCCCACACACCTGGCTGCAGTGCTGCCGGGATCACAGATGGAATCGTGCTCGTGCATGTGGGAACCCAGGGACCTGCCCCTGTGACCGAATGTTGGCCTGGCCTGTGGCACTGGGATTTCCACCTCCACACAGGAAGCCTCTCAACTCTTCTCCATCCTGTAACCGTTTGGAAATACTTAACATATGCATTTTCATACCTGCGTGTCTGTTAGTCATGTATATTCATATATTCTATGATACACACATCTCCAGATAGTAAACCTGGACATCTTGAAGCTTGGCTGATTCCTGTCTTCCTCTTACCCTGCCTTCATCCTGTACGGGTGCGGTGTGGGGGAGTGGAAAGTAAGAGGCAGGTGAGCGAGGGTGGGAAGTGACCACCAGGTGGTGCTACAACCCACACAAAACCAAGAGGGACTGGGTCCCAGCGGCACATACGCAAGTGGCTAGATCCTTTAAGAAAAAAAGTTGGGGGGTGGGGGTGGGGTGGGAGGGATACTGGGAACATTGATGGAGGAGAATGGGCACTGGTGGAGGGATGTAAACCAAATGCAAACATGAAAGTTCATAAGTTTGTAACTACCTCACAGTGATTCACTAATAAATTTTTTTAAAAAAAGTTGTTTTTGTTTCACTTATGGGATCATATCAAGATTTTACAGAATAGCTAACATATAAAATGTAGCACTGCACTGTAACAATGTCATTGGTTGTTCTTCGATTTGCTGGAGCGGGCACTAGTAACGTCTCCATTGTGAGACTTGTTACTGTTTTTGGCATATTGAATATGCCACATATAAAATATAAATAAAAAAATAAATGATATTTTTAAAAACGAATACTCTTACAAATTCTATGCTGCCCCTGGATGGACTTCAATATGCAGAGGTTCCCACACTCCTGCTGAAGATACTCAGCATGTGCTCTGGCGGCTGCTAAGTGCTCCTCATTTGAAACTGTTTTGGAGCCTAGAGCAGCCACTTACCTTTTTTAATTCCGTCATCAAAGTTTTAAATCCCCCAAATATCGAATGAAAAATTCAGTACCTGCTTCATCCTCTCGTGTTACTCTCCAGTGTGTGTGTGTGTGTGTGTGTGTGTGTGTGTGTTTGGGGCACACCGGATGGGGCTCCAGGAACCATATGTGGAGCGGGGAAGGACCCAGGCTCTGCTGCATGCAAGGCACATGCCTGCCCCGTGGACTGTCTCTCCAGCCCCTTTTCTTAGACTTTTATCCTCCTTAACAAACGTCTTCTGACCACCCTCCGAGTCTGTCTTCTCCAGCATCCTGTGGGAAGGATGCCTTCCCTGGTCATTTTCCCTCTCTCCTGGGGCTTGGTTATTTGTCGGGTTCTGTCTTTTTGAGTCTGGGGCCTCCTGCCTCTCCCTCCCTGGAGCCGTCCCTGGCAGCCAGGAGTAAGGAGCAGTTAGGGAGCCAGGCCGTGAGGGGCTTTCCTGCCTGAGGCCCCTGCTTCTCCTGGAGGTCTGCAGAGCTGGGAAAGCAGCCACACCTTCCTCCTCTCCCTGTCTCCACAGCACACCTACCCGTCCTTCAGACCCCTTCAGAGCCTGGGAAGCCTCAGCTTTTTTTTTTTTTTCCTCAATAAATGTTTTATTTTATTTTATTTTTTTAATTTATTTATTTTTAATTAGTGAATCACCGTAAGGGTACAGTTACAGATTTATACATTTTTGTGCTCATGTTTCCCTTGGAAGCCTCAACTTTGAGCAGAAATTTTTTATTTTTGAGATGTCATCCATCCATTTGGCGTCTCCACAGCTCTTCTGAGGAAGTCCTAAAAGTATTCTTGTTCTGTTATTATTGGGGGGCTGGTGCTAAGGGGTGACTGCTGGTGGGTGTCAGTGGTCGTTCCCCAGTGAGGGGGCGTATATGTGCAGAGGGAAGGTCCCCAGCGCCGCAGAGATACTCTCTGGCCCCCCACAGCCGTCCCTCCGTCCAGCCTTGGGTCCAGGGGTTCCGGGGAGCGAGGCTGGCTGGGAGCTGATGGACAGGAAGCCAGCCTTTTGCATTTCAGATGAGTTAGTTTTCACTCCTTGGGCCTCTTAAGAGTCTCGAGTCTCCTTGTCTCCAGCCCCCCTTGGCTCTCCCAGCGTGAATCCGGCCCAGGCGGGGGGGGGGGGGGGGGGGGGGCACAGACCTGAGCTGTCAGGGGGGCGTGGCGGGGTCAGCGGGGAGCGCGGTTTATCTGCAGTGACCGTGACTCACGCGCGGGCTCGGGGCTCTGCAGCCTGGCCAGGCGCGGCCGCTGGACGCGAGCAGGTGAGGGGACACTCGCTCCCGCCCGGTCACCCAGCCCCGCACCCGCGCTGCCCCCTCTGGGTCCCGGGCTCGCTGTCCAGTCGGACAGGAGCGCCCAACTCCCAGGGTGCGTCTCCGGTAGCGCAGGAGGGACCCGGAGAGACCCCCGCAACCCGCGCCTCCCCCTGCGCCCTCCGCGCGGCCGGGGGATTGGGGCCCCGCGCGCACCCGGGGGTCAGGGTCCCGCGCGCACCCGGAGGTCGGGGTCCCGCGCGCACCTGGGTCGGGGTCTTACGCGTAATCGGGGATCGGGGTCCCGCGCGTACCCGGGGATCGGGGTCCCGCGCGCACCCGGGGGTCGGGGTCCAGCACGCTCCTGGGTCGGGGTCTTACGCGTACCCGGGGATCGAGGTCCCGCGCGCACCCGGGGGTCGGGGTCCTGCTCACCCGGGCGTCGGGGGCCAGCACACCCGGGGGTCCTGGTCCCGCGTGTACCCACAGGTCGGGATCCCGCGCGCACCCGGGGGTCGGGGTCCCACGCGCACCCGGGGGTCGGGTTCCTGCTCACCCGGGGCTCGGGATCGCGCATACCCGGGGATCGGGACCGTGCATACCCGGGGGTCCGGGTCCCGCGTGTACCCAGGGATCGGGGTCCCGTGCACACCCGGGGGTCCGGGTCCCGCGTGTACCAGGGGTCGGGGTCCCGGGCGCACCCGGGGGTCTGGTCACGCGCTCACCCGCGGGTCGGGGTCCTGCACAGCCCGCGGCTCGGGGTCCCGCGCACCCGGCGATTCCCGCCCGGAGCCGCATCCCGCGGGGAACCGAGCGACGGGCGGGGTGCGGCCGGGCATGCGCGGTGGGGCGCGGGGGGCGCCCCGGAGCCGACCTGCGGCGGCGGGATCCCGGCGAGCGGCGGCGGCAGGTAGGGCGCGGGGCGCGGGGCCCACGGGCCGGCCGGGGCTCCCCCGGGCTCCCCGCGACCCGGGGCCGCGCTCCTGCCCCGCGGGGACGCTGGGGACCGGGGAGGCCGCGGCCACCGAGCGCCTCGGGAGCCCCGCCGGGACCTGGAGCCTTTTGTTAACTTTGCGCTCTAGCTCCCTGTCTCCCTCTCTCCTCCCTCTCTCCCTCTCCCCTCTCTCCCCCTCTCCCCCTCTCTCTCCCCACTCTCTCGCCCTCTCTCCTCTCTCCCTCTCTTCTCTCTCTCTCTCCCTCTCTCGCTCCCCTTTTCTCTCTCCCTCTCTCTGTCTCTCCCCCTTCCTCCCTTCCTCCCTCTCTCCCTCTCCCCTTCCTTTTTCTCTTTACTCCTCTTTCCTTTCTTTCTCCTTTCCTCTCCTCCACCTCTTTTCTCTTCCCTCTCCCCCTTTTTCTCTTTCTTCCTCGCTCTGCTTTCTCCCTCTCCTGCACCTCTTCCCCCTCCCCTCTCCCCCTCCCCTCTCCCTCTCTTCCCTCTCCCCTCTCCCTCTCCCCTCTCTCCTCTCTCCCTTGGACAGGTCTGTTGTGCCTTTGGTCTTTGAGGCTCGCTGTCCTGGGTGCCCTCTCTTGCTTGCTTGGTCCTTTCGTGGATTGCGGCGTTAATAAATGCTAACTTTATTAACGGAGCAAATTTAAATTTCCCAAACTTCCCACATTTCAGCTGGTTAGAACTTTCTGAAATTAAATACCCCCCACGTCCTACGTGACTCTGACTTCAGGCTCTTAGACCTCGTCAGAGTCAGACTGTGGGCAGAGTTCTCACTTTCCTCCCCTGTGTTTTATCTTTTATCCTTTAGGGGCAATATTTTCCTGAGTTGAATATTTTTCCCCTGTGGCTGCAATGCTGGGTCGGCTTTTTCTTGGATACTCTCTCAGTCGTGAAGAGAGAAAAACGACCTAAGGCCACGGGGGGCGCAAACCCTCCGTTGTTTAGGCGAGCTGTTATAGGCATTATGTGAGGGGGCGGGGTGGGAGGGGGCTGGGGAAAGTGTGTGAAGAGCTGCAGAGAAAGCTCTGGAAAGTGAGTCCTGATAACTCTCCAGCCCCCGCCCCATGAATGTTTTAATGCAGAAATAATAGACAGTTGGCTTCCTTGGGACGGTGGAGGCCTTTGAGGTCAGCCAGTTCAGCTGTTTCAGTTTACAAATGAGAAAGCTGAGACCATAGGGGTGTAATGACCTGCTGGGCCCAGCCCCTCCTGAAAGTGGGCCTGGGTCCCGGTGTCCTTTCTCTCTCTCTCTTAAAGGCCCCTCCCTCCGTCCCCGCACCTGTGGTGAGAGTACTGAATTCTTTTTCCCTCTAGTCTGGCTCCATTGGGAATAACCCCAAATGTGAGTTTGCTGGACTTGTAATTCCCCCAAAGGGAGGGATTACACGATGCCAATCCCGGTTCTTCCGCAGCCCCACGCACAGCCCCCCAAGTCCTACCAAGACTGATCCCTGAGCAGAGCCAGAAGTAAGCCCTGAGCACTGCCAGGTTGTAGCCTGACCCCCGCTCCAAAAGTGTGCTCTCATTCAAGCCCCTGGTGGTCTGGGGACGGACCCTCCTCACTCTTCACTCACAGCAGACCTCGGCCAGAGACTATCTGCCTCCCTCAACCAGGGCCAAGTTCCACCAAGGCTGCAAAGGGTGGCCTCCCCCTGGAAGCCTTCCTGATTGCGGCATCTGAACAGTCCTTCTTCCGCCCTCCCCGGAGGGCAACCTCTGGCCTTGAGAGGTGTCTGTGCTGCTCGCACCCCCAGTGGCGTGGAGCCCGTGTCCGCCTTCCCGACCAGCCTCTGGCTGACCTCCCATGACACGAAGCAAGACGTTATTCTCAGCCTCCGTGGGCGGGGGCAAGAGGCAAAGTTCTAGTGGATTTGTGAAGGGATTTGATGTGCGGGTCCGACACCGGGTGGGAGGCTGTAGCAAGTCACGCCAGACATGGGGACGGGGGTAAAGTCGTAACAGGAAGGAGCTGCGCAGGATGTAAGCGTGCGAGGGAACTCGAGGGCAGCGTGGCGGGCACAGATTTCACACCAGGCATTAAGGAAGAAGTGTCTGGTGACAGCAGATGCGGAGAAGGACAGAGACGTGGGAGCACCTTCTTGGCCTGGGTATCGGCCTTGGGCTTACACTGTCCTTTTAACTTTAGAACTCCCTGGGGGTGTCACACCCAGTGATGCTCAGGGCTTACACCTGGCTCTGCACTCAGAAATGATTACTGGTGGTGCTTGGGATCGAACCCGGGTTGGTGGCATGCAAGGCAAATGCCCTTTACCACTCCGGCCCCAAGGGACATCATTTCTGTTTCTTGCCATTACTGGCTTGTTGGTTTTCTTGGTTCCCGTTCTAGGGGGCACACAAGTGTCTCAGGAAGGAAGGCATGTCGCTTTGCAGGACTAGATCGCTCCTATTTGTTGGAGGGGGGTGTGGACAGGGGGTCTGGGCCACACGTGGAGGTGCTCGGAGCTGACTCCTGGCTCTGTGCTCAGGGATCGCTCCTGGTGGGGTTCTAGGCACCGTATGTAGTGCCGGGGATCGAACCCAGGTTGACTGTGTGCAGGCAAGCGTCCTCCCCTCTGTCCGAGTTCTTAGTCCCCTGGCTGGTAGTTACGACACGCACACACGTGTTTTGGTGTCGGGAGGGAGGCGTTGAGGCTTAGCATGCTAAGGTGGGGCTTGTTCCGGCTCACCCCCTCATCAGGGGGAGGTGGAACAAGGTGGTTAACCGAGCAAGTGGGGATCAGCACCTCCAATCTGCCTTCCCGCCAGGTTCACCTTCTGAGGTGGAATTCTGTGGCCCCGAAGCCCCGAGGTGGGTCTCGAGGGCAGGGGCTGTCTGACGGGCAGAGGGAGGCCGGGAGAGGAGGAGGAGTCTGGGTCCGGGGTGGACACCCTCAGGCCCAGAGGAGGCAGCCCCAAAGTCCACATCCTTGGACCCAGAGCACTTGGCCCAGGTGCCCTGGGCATCCCGACGGCACGCACCCCTGGCTGGGGTCGCCCAGGAGGGCGGTGGGGTGAGCTTCCGGGAGCACCGAGATTAGGTTCTTGCTGGGACGGCGAGTCCCCTGCTGGTGCCTCCAAATCCGAAATCCCTGCTGTGGTGCGGAATATTTGTTTACTTGGAACAAAGTTTGCAAATAGTCATTTTGCAAATCAAAACACATAACTAGCACAACTCACTAGTACAAAATGACTGTGATGTCCCGTTCTCAAAATGACTCTAACATGAGTAACATCGGATATTTACCATGGGAGCAGGTACTGCGCTAAGCTCCTTCTAAGCCATATGACATTCGCTTATACAATCTTTATAAACCAACCCTAAAATTTGAACAATTATTTTGCCCATTTTACAGATGAGAGAACTGAGGCCTAGAGAACACTCACATTTTTGAGTTCCCACAGCTGACAGGTGACTGAGCTCTGGTGTTTGGTTTTTCTTTTTGGTGTTTGGGGGCCATACCCCGGGGAGGGGAGGGGAGTTTGGTGCTCAGGGCTTACTCCTGGCTCTGAGCTCAGCAATCACTCCTGGAGTTGCCAGGAGACCTTCCAGGGTGCCTGGGCTCGAACCCAGGTCAGTCGCATACAAGGCAAGTGCCTAGGCTGCTGTCCTGTCTCAAAACTCTGAGCCGCGTTTTGATCCCAGGTCTTCGGACTTAAAGCAAACGCCAGAACAAAACGGGAGGCTCCGGCACAAACACCGAGAATGGCCACTGGCCATTGGTGATAAACCTTTCTCTCTTGAAAGAAAATCACCCCCGTGGGCTGGCGAGCCTGCCAGGGGCTAAGGTGCCTGGGGGACCCGCTGCGGGCTCCCCCTCCCATGGCTGAGCACCTGAACCAAACCAGAGCCAAAGGCAAGCAAGCCGTTAGCCCGAGTCTCTCTCTGGCTCCTGGTGCTCCCGGAGCCTCTCCCACCCTCTGTTTCTCGGCTGAGACCTGGGGACACGTTTGCAGTTGGGTGGGTGGGGCCCCTCACGGGCCGAGGGGCCCAGGGCTGGGAACTCCCGGACTCCAGTGGATTCTGACCTTTAACCGGATCTCAAGCCTTTGAACCTTGCTCCCACCGCCAGGAAGAATCCGGGTCTGAACACGCTCTCCCCTGCGCCTCCCTATCCCCAGGTGCCTGGGGCCCTGTAGACGCCAAGGGAAGCCCCAGGAGAGGCCAGCGAGTGGGCGGGGAGCTGGGAGCCAGGCTGCCCACGCCCGTCATCACAGGAACCTTGTTCCTCTCCCTGGCGCCACCTGTCGCAGTTTCAATGTCCAGGTCCTCCTGGCTTCCCCCGGCCCCTGCCCAGAGCAAAGATCTCCGTCCACACTTTATTCCAGAGAGTGGCCTTCGTGCCGCCAGCGTTGGCTCTGACTCGGTCACCTGGTCTCACGTACAGAGTGACCTGCGTGCCAGTGACCTGGTCCTGTCCCGTAGGGTCCAAGGACGCCGCTGAGCTGTTCTGGCTTTTGTAATAGCAAGTTGCTTCTTTTTCCCTTTTGGGATCTCGCCTGGCGATGCTCAGGGGCTATACTCCCGGTTCTGCTTCAGGGACCGTATGGGATTATGGGATGTCAGGGATCAGGGATTACTCCTGTCGGTGTTTGGGGGATCATATGGGATGCCCGGGATCGAACTCGGGTCGGCTGCAGGCAAGGCAAACACCCTCCCCGGTGCCTTATCGCTCCGCTCTGGCCCAGGTTGATTTTCACTAATACTGTGGGTAGCAGAAAGAGTGAGTGGGGGCTGGAGCGATAGCACAGCGGGGAGGGTGTTTGCCTTGCACACGGCCAACCTGGGTTCGATTCCCAGCATCCCATATGGTCCTCTGAGCACCGCCAGGGGTGATTCCTGAGTGCAGAGCCAGGAGTAACCCCTGTGCATCACTGGGTGTGACCCAAAAAGCCAGAAAAAAAAAAGTGAGTGAGGCTTAGAACTAGGATTAGGAGATTCTCTCTCTCCTCTCTCCTCTCTCTCTCTTCTCTCCTCTCTCTCTCCCCTCTCTCTCTCTCTCTCTCTTCTCTCCTCTCTCTCGCTCTCTCTCCTCTCTCTCTCCTCTCTCTCTCTCTCTCTCTCTCTCTCTCTCTCTCTCTCTCTCTCTCTCTCTCTCTCTCTCTCTCGGCCACACCTGGAGGTGCCCAGCGATCCTGAGATCACTCCTGGGGCGCATATGTGGTGCCTAGGAGTGAGCCCAGGTGAGCCACCTGCGGGAAACACCTACCTGCTAATCTATTGCTTCAGCCCCTTTCCTTATTTTTTTTTTTAATTTGTGGTTCCGGGGCGACTTGAGTCCCTAACAATATACATGCTCACACACACACCTAAACAAACACACTTGTCAGAAAGTATTTTATTTACTCGAAGATTTACAGAAAGTTATTTGTGACCTCTCTCCAGTTGGGAGAGGGACTCTAGACTTTATAATAAACTCAATTAAAATAATTTTATTGAAGTCACTTAGCCTTTAACACTATATATAGTTTTCAGGTTCTCATAATTAAAACTCCACCCCAGTATATGCTACATTACATTCCCCATTGAAAGTCTAATTTTTACCTTCCACAGACGGTGGGTCCCTAACCCCAAATGCCTGCTCAGGCCCCTCCCTTCCAGTGTCCCTAAACTTACTCTCCTCATCTAAAAGCTTATTTTGGTTTTATTTTGTTCAGTCCTTTGTTTTGTTTCTTTAGGTGGCACATAGGAGTGAAATTAGATTTATTTTTGTTTTGTTTGGGGGGCTGCACCCAGTGGTGCTCAGGGCTTAATCCTTGTTCTGTGCTCAGTAATCAGTCCTGGCGGTGCACAGTGTGGGGTGGGGGTGCATATGGGATCCTACGGCTCGAATCCAGTTCGGCAGTGTGCTAGGCAAGTACCGTATTCACTATACTATTGCTCTGGCCCCTAAAATTAAATTTTGATGACGTGCTCTTTGGGATATATGTCTATAGGATTATTGGATAGCTCATTTACACAGACATGCCTCCTTATAAAAAAAAATCGCTGCTGACTACAAAAAATTATGCGAAACAGGCCTTTTCTAAAAGATCAGGTGTGGGGTGCCCATGAGGGTTTGCGAGGGTCTTCTTATAAGAAAAGGTTTGGGGGGAATGATTGACAGGGAAAATGCAAAGTGTAGAAGAGGTCAGTTTTACTTTGCTACAGAGACATGCACCAGGTTAAATTGTTTCAGGATCCAGTCTCAGGAAAGAGCAACAGAGTTTTTAATTTCAAAAATAAGTGCTAATCCAGAAATGAGATCTTAGCAGTACACTATCAAAGTCGAATTTGAATTGAATTTGAATTTGGATTCAATTTGAGTTGAGAGCTCTTGTGGGCGTGTAAGGGATCAGTCTCATTAATCATACATCGGTCGCCGTCTACTTGTGCAAGCCTTCTCTCCAACAACGAACCCCCAAGAGGCTTCCCGCATGCCTTGAAGCAAAGAATATGCTTGTCCCCAGTGATTGCATTGTAAAGTGCAAGGTGACACATGACAATCTGGGCCCTGAAACTGACATTAGTCGAGGGTCTGCACGTCCTGCGTCAGACACAGTGCCTGCCTTCACACAGCCTTCCTGCAGCAGGGACTCAGCATCTAGATTCTGTGGGAAGAAACGCAGCATCGGAAGCAGCTCGTTCACCGTGAGTGATCCAACACAGCAGCGGGCTCTCGCATTTCACTCTGTCATCTTGAATGCAGCTTTCTAAGGCCGTATTGATTTCTCTCCTTTTTTTTGTCCTTGATAATATATACTCACTGTGTACTGTTTATAGAGAAAAATCAATGCCAGCTAGAATTTGGAGGCTTGATAAATGAGTTTCTGCTTGGAATTTTAATGGTCTCATCCATAATTTGGTGCAAAGACAGTCTCAGGTGATTGTGTATTGGCACTTGATTTTGGTTTTGGGTCACACCCAGAGGTGCTCAGGGCTGGCTCCTGGCTCTGTGCTCAAGGGTCACTCCTGGCGGGGCTTGGGGAGTCCTACAGGGTGCTGGGGATGGAACCTGGGTAAGGCAACATCCTACCTGCTCTACTATCGCCCTGGGCCCCACGTAGTGGCCTTTAGCGATACCAAACTAGTGTTTATCTTCTTGGAGAACAAGTATAAACTCCGTAGGACACTTCTTCAGCGAAGTTATTAGTGTTAGGCCCTGGTGTACCCCCTTTCCTTTCCCTTCTCTTCCCTTGGATTTTGGTCCCTCGGGACAATCAGTCCCCCCCTAAAGCGTGTTCCAGGGGCGGCCTAGTTCTTGTGGGATACACGTGTTCTCAGGCCGGCGAGGTGCCAGCCGTGAAACGCAGCCCCCGGAGCCCCAGGTGTGCTTTGGTCTTGTTTTTAGCAAAGGCTGTCACACCCGTGAAGCCTTTTGGGAAGGACGACAGCAATAGCACTTGGCGCAATCGCGATCGTGTTCTTACCCTCTAGCTTGCCCCGGGTGAAAGCCAGACGCTCTGCCTCAGTGGGAAGGCCCCCGAGAACCCCTCCGAGGTGCAGGCTGCAGGAAGCCCAGGGCCGTCAGCAGGAGCCAGTTGGGCGCCCGGGGCCCCACACGGGAAGTCTGTCAAAGTCTGTCACTTGGCTGCTGCTCCCAAGAGTAGGGAGGCTTTTCTCCACCTGCAACTTGGGTGATCACAGAGACCAGCTGGAAAAGCAGACAGAGAAGCCTCAGGTCCGGGGAGAGCGTGTCTGGGGGGTAGCACTGTAGCACTGTCCTCCCGTTGCTCATCGATTTGCTCGAGTGGGCACCAGTAACGTCTCCACTGTGAAACTTGTTACTGTTTCTGGCATATCCAATACTCCATGGGGAGCTTGCCAGGCTCTGCCGTGCAGGCAAGATACTCTCAGTAGCTTGCCAGGTTCTCCGAGAGGACGGAGGAATCGAACCCGGGTTGGCCACGTGCAAGGCAAAGGCCCTACCCGCTGTGCTATCGCTCCAGTCCGTCTGGTGGGGGTGTTGGGAATATTCCGACTCCCGCAGTTGAGAGACCTCGGGGTCGGTTCCCTTCGGGGCTATCCTGCCTGTTTCTCTGGGGGAGGGTTCCCGTGCGTGCTGCCGGCAGCCCCGTCTCCTTGTCTTGCATCTGCGTCTGCTCCGTCTCCTGGTGGGGACCTTCCCATAGTTAAACTGTTTTTAGAACAGTTTTGGATCGAGTGGAATATTGGGCCGCTAGTGGGGAGAGACCCTCACGCCCCGCGTGGGCTCAGGGGCCCTCAGCTCCCTTTGATTTTCCTGCCTTGCGTTGTTGGGTGCATTTGTTAAGGCGAACAGCAATGCTGCGGCGTCATTATCAGTGACGGCGGGCGTTTCCTTGGCTCTCCTTGGAGCCCTTTCCTGTGGAGGAAACCCATCGGGGACGCCAGGGCCTGAGCTGCGAGTTCTCCTCCTTCAGCCTGACTTGGCATTCGTTTCTCCTTGACTCCCCTTTCTCCGGCTCTGCTTTTTTTTGGTTTTGTTTTGTTCTGGTTTTTTTTTTTTTTTTTGACGGTGTTGGAAGTGTTAAGGAACAGTGGTCAAGAGCTATGGAATTCATCTAATACATTTAAAAAAATTATTAGTCTGGGCCACATTAGTGGCTTTGCAGAGGGTCCTCTGAAGGGGTATTAGGGGGAGTGTCACTTCTGTAATACTTGGCCACCTGGGCCCCTGGTTTAGTGCTAGGCACCAGGGATGTGGAGCTGCTTGGACCGTGTGGTTCTTGAGACGGCCTGGTCCCCAACCATCCTTAGGAGCCTCCAGGACACCCCCCCCCCCCCCGGTGATGCGCCAGAGTCCCTGTGTGCTGGGGTGGAACCGCGTGACCTGCACCATCTCCCCGGGCTTGTTCTTTCATTTAGGGGACATACCTGGCAATGCTCAGAGGCTACTCCTGGCTCTGTGCTCAGGAATCATTCTTGGCGGGGCTTGGGGGACCTTGTGGGGTGCGGGAGATGCCGTGTGGACGGCAGGCACCTACCTGTGGTACCACGCTCCACCCTCTGCCCAGTTCTGACACTGGCAGGTTTTTCCTGTGAAAAACAATTTCTGTCAAACTTCTGGAGTGAGCCTCAAGCCCTGAGCAGGGAGGCAGCTCTGAGCACTGCCGGGCCGGACCCGAATCAGAACCCAAACAAAGCAACGTGGAGAAGAGGAACTAAGTAAGAAGAGGGGCCAGGTGTCACGCAGCGAGGACCCCGCACGGGCCAGGTCAGGAAGGGGCCGGAGTCAGAAGCAGCTCGGGGAACTCTGGCCCAGGGCATGTGATTGGGAATTTTTCTGTTTGCCTCAGAGCACGTGGTGGTCCGTGGTTGAAATGAAATAGCGACGTTGTACTGATGCCCCCCCCATGGCTGGAATCCCCCGGGTCTCCGGCTCCCGGGTCCCAGCTTTGGGCTCCCACTCGGAGGTGTCAGGGCAGGTGTAGAGCAGGAACGACCCCCTGGAATTCGTCCATTCCTTCTCCATGCCGGGGCCCGGTGTGTGTAGGCCGTGGAGGCCGCCCTGCGGGCCGCTGGTCTGCACATGTGACTTCCTGGTCCAGTTTGTTGTGACTCCCGCGCTTTAGCGTGCAGCTCGTGTCAGCAGGGATAGCGGGATCTAAAGGCTCACATCCCAGCTCCGGGTTGCCAGAGCCCAGAGTCACACCTATCTCTTCTATTTCTTTTTTTTCTTTTCTTTTTCGATTTTTGGGTCACACCCGGCGATGCACAGGGGTTACTCATAGCTCTGCACTCAGGAATTACTCTTGGCGGTGCTCAGGGGACCATATGGGATGCTGGGAATCGAACCCAGGTCAGCCGTGTGCAAGGCAAACACCCTATCAGCTGTGCTATCGCTCCAGCCCCTCTTTTATTCCTTGCCCGTTGGCTAGAACCAACCGTGGGACCCTGGTTGATGGCAGAGGGCAGAAAGTGGCTCTGGGGAGGAAGGGGAGGACCCTTCACTGAGCAATAAATGTCTTTGCCACCTGCTTAGAGCAAAGAGCTGGCTTATTTACAAACCAAAACAAGTGAACAAGGGCTCTCCCCGAGGTAGGAAAGTATGTACCACTGTTTAGTGATGATTACCTGGTAATAAATTACAAGTGATTTTTGCACTACACTAATAAAAGTATTTGTATTGAGAATTTGGGTTTGGGACCACACCAGGCAGTGTTGGGATGGCATAGGGATGGGGTTGATTTGCATCTGGTGGTGCCCAGGGGAACCTAGTAGGTGTCAGAGATCGAACCCAAGTCTGCAGGCCAGGCAAGCCCCTTCACCCCTGTACGATCTCCCCAGTCAAAAGTTTTGCTCTGGTGAAGTAGCAGTAACGTTTTCTCTACAGTGTCATTGTTCTGGTGATGGCTCGGATGGCCCAATCTTGTGTTCACTGGCGCTTTCTTCCTGGTGCTTCATGTGACATGAGTGAATTCAGGTTGAGGCGGCAGTGGCGTCTCCTTGCTCACTAGCCTCTACTTCCATCCGCTAACCTTGTTCAAACGGGGCTTGGGTGAGACTAGCATCTGTGCCGTGGGTCTCATCTCTAAACCCTGGGGGTGGCCGTGCCCCCGAGCTTGAGAGCTCTGGCTGCACAGATCAGAATGGACCTAGCGCCACCACGGCCAGGCTGCCTTGCTCCACACACAAACCTCTTAGGCAGCCCTAAAGAAGCCGGTGGTGAACTATGGCAATAGGATCTTAGATATAAATATTATTTTCCCCACAAATGTGTCTCCCTCATTGAGTTTTTGGATGGTAAATTCTTTCTTTATTCCAGGACCAGATGCAGAATACCTTTGTCTCTCTCTTTTTTTCCCCTTTCTATTTTGGTCACACCCGGCAATGCACAGGGGTCACTCCTGGCTCTGCACTCAGGAATGACTCCTGGCGGTGCTTGGGGGACCCTATGGGATGCCTGGGTTGAAACTGGGTCGGCCATGTGTAAGGCAAACGCCCTCCCCAACACCTTTGTCTTTGTGCTCTTCTCTTTCCCTTGTCTCTTTCGTGTGGCGTGAAATTCCCATGTTAGAATTATAGAAGAAAAAGTCGAGACTCAATTTTTTGCTGGAGTGGCCACTCTGGGCCGAGCACAGCTGGTCTTTAGCATCTCAGAGACGCCAAGCGCCACCTGAGCCCCTTTCTGCTGCTGCCCTGCGCGTTCACGACGCTCACTAGCCCGTCTGGGTCCGGCACAGAACCAGGCCCCAGCTAGCATAATCCCTCGAAACAGGTTGAGGCCACGCTTGGCAGACCTTCTCTAGAAAAGAGCCAGATGCTGAATATTTTAGGCACCGTGGGCCGCACTGTCTCCGTTTCAACCACCTGTCTGCGCTTGGAGCACCTCAGCTGTGGTAGAAAATCCAGACGTGAATGTCCAAGGCGTGGTTCAGCAGTTTCCAGTTTAATGTTTTCCAGTGTTCACATTCCACAAATGATCATTCCTTTGGTATTTTGTTGGTGGTGGTGGTGTTGGTGGTGGGTCACCTTCAGTAATGCTCAGGGGTTACTCCTGGTTCCATACTCAGGAATTACTTCTGGTGGTGCTCAGGGGACCACATGGGATGCCGGGGCTTGAACCCAGGTTGGTCATGTGCGAGGCAAGCGCCCTTCCCACTGTTCTGTCTCTCCGGTCTCTATATACATTTCCAAGCAGAAAAATATGAGGCCCTGGTGTGGGTGAGTAATAAGGGCATGCCTTGAACCAGTGAGACTGGGTCTGATGCCCAGGCCCAGCAAAATAAGCTCATAAATAAAGGGACTTGGGAGCTAGACCAGGGCTAGGGAGCTGCCGGCATCCCAGCCTGGTTCCATGCATGCATCCACACCCAGCATCCCTGAGCACTGCCAGGTACCACGGAGGACCAGTAGCATCCCGTCCTCACTCCCCGTACATCCCGTCCTTATCCCTGTACATCCCGTCCTCATCCCTGTACATCCCGTCCTCATCCCCGTACGTCCCGTCCTCACTCCCCGTACATCCCGTCCTCACTCCCTGTACATCCCGTCCTCATCCCTGTACATCCCATCCTCATCCTTGTACATCCCGTCCTCATCCCTGTACATCCCGTCCTCATCCCTGTACATCCCGTCCTCATCCCTGTACATCCCGTCCTCACTCCCCGTACATCCCGTCCTCACTCCCCGTACATCCCGTCCTCATCCCCGTACATCCCGTCCTCATCCCCGTACATCCCGTCCTCACTCCCCGTACATCCCGTCCTCAGTCCCCGTACATCCTGTCCTCACTCCCCGTACATCCCGTCCTCACTCCCCGTACATCCCGTCCTCACTCCCTGTACGTCCCGTCCTCACTCCCTGTATGTCCTGTCCTCACTCCCCGTACGTCCCGTCCTCACTCCCTGTACATCCCGTCCTCACTCCCTGTGCATCCCATCCTCATCCCTGTACATCCCGTCCTCCCTCCCTGTACTGGGACCTCCAGCCCAGTTGGCCGAGACTGCCTGTCCCGGCCCCCAGACTCATTAGCTACCTCTTGGGAGGCTCCCAAATAAAGTAATTGAAAACATAACTCAAAATGAAATTCGAAGGGAAAACCATTCTGAGCTGCCAAGTTGTGAGCAGAAGGTGGGGGGCAGATTAGGGGGGCTTCTCCCGGTATAGAACCAGCACGGCGGTCTGATGCTTCAAACAGTCACCTGCCCTGCCAGTTACTGGAGTACTCAGGTATTGTGTTGAAATGAAATTACCCTGTATTCAATGAACAGCCCTCCCATCAGTTTTTGCTGAATATCATTTCCATAAGTTAAGGTATTCTCTCTCATATATAATACATCTATACCCATAATAAACATATGGAAGTTTATTTATATATAAGTAATGTATAGCTGTGCACACATATGCTCTTCTAGTTTTATGAATATTTAAACCAAGAGCTAACATCTGTCGAGCACCCACTCCATGTTAGAGATGTTTGTTCAAGTCCCTTACAATTAATCCTTCCGCAGACCCTCTGGAGTCGATGTTATCATCATCTTCATCATCTTTTAGTCCTTTGTAGCAAAGACAACAACTCAGGGCTGGGGATATGACTCAGAGCGCTGGAGCACAGCTATGCATAGAAGTGCCCTGGGTTTGAACCCCTTTGGCATGGACCCTGGAGCACTGTGCCAAGAGTGCCCCCTGCCAAAAAAATTGAAATGGAAGGAGCAAACTCAGAATAGCTTGCCCCCAAAGTGATGTAGCTAATTAGAGGTGAAGTCTATAATCAGTTCTAAGAATTTTTTAGAAATTATAGTTTAGCTGAGGTGGTTATGGTAGCTACTTTTATGATTTTAAGTACCAAGTTACTGCATCTTCACCAAATTGCCGAAGATCTTCTAGTACTGTTTTTATCTCCTCTAGTCCACATCATCCTCCTGCCTCTCCGCCCTCTGCTCGGTACACTCAGTTTTGCAATCCATGGTGAGGGGTTGTCATCATTTCATACTTTCCATCCCCGTTGTGTCTTTCTATAGACTAGTGAGTGCGATCACTTACTGTTTGTTCCTCTCCTCTGACTTATTCTAACACATTACATCCCTGTACATCCCGTCCTCTCCTCTGACTTATTCCTCTCCTCTGACTTATTCTAACACAATTCCATCCAAGTTCCAGTAAAAAGGCGAGATTTCATCTTCTAGCTGTGTGGTATTACAGTGTGTAGGTATACAACTTTTTTATCCATGCGCCTGCCATTAGACGTTCATTTCCAAGGACGCCGACTTCACACAAAGTAAAAGACAAATTTCAGATGACCTTACCCATATGTGGAGTATAAAGAAATAGAGAAAGGCATTTGACTTTCCCCAGTGGAAGTCAGTTCTGGAATTGGGAACTGAAGAAGTGAAGGGGTAAGGCGAGGCACAGTGTAGTAGCACGGCAGGAATGGTGCAGTGATTCTGATACTGCTGAAAACTATGAGACCGCAATTATAATAAGAGTCAGCCTGGCTGCAGCCCTAGTGATCCATCACGTCTTCCTAGGGACTGAAATATATGCATGCAAGTCATTTAGCTGTATGTGCTTGTTTTTGTTTTTACAATGAAGATGATAGACGTGAAAGCAATTAAAATGGTACTTTTCCTAAGAAGGCTGCAATTGCAAAAGACAAACACGTAGTCAGCTAATGCTCTAATAAGGTTTTACTGCATTGATTTAAATCTGTTTCTATCCACGTGCAATGATAATCAACTCCGACTCAAACATGAGCTGAAACAGTATTTTTGGCGAATGAACTGAATTAGCACAGAGAATCAAGGCAAGGCCGGATCCAGGAGGAATAGAAGAAGCGTCGGATCCAGCTCAAAAGCCAGAAATCTGATGCTTGTATTTGCATGGAGAATTGATCAAATAGTCTCTTGCTTGGGACACATTATGGGAAAGACTTCGGTCACTGGCCAGTCGCATCCTGAGGTGCCTTTGTGGGGCCTTGTGGGAGGCCACTGACCCTTAGATACCACCTCCGTCTCCTTCTGGCCCGCCTCAGCCGAGTGGGTAGAGAGATCTTCAGAGACACAACCCAAGTGAGATTCTTGGTCAATGGCTACAACTCCCCCCGAATACCGGTGCTGGGCAGTGCCCTCTGGTGACACTGGTGGGGGCATGGGTGCTGGAACACTGTATGACTGAAACCCGGTCATGGACAACTTGAAATCTATGTCATGTGTTTCAATAAAAAAATCTTGGAGAAAAATAAATAAATAAAAATTCCCCCCGATTTTCTCACCCCAGGCCCTGTTTCGTGTTGAACCCGGGGAAGAAAGGCAGCAGCACCCACTCTGGTTTCCCCGGGAAGCCTTGGGGAGGGGAGAGGGACCTCACCCCTTTCGTTTCCCTGGCCTCGGGAGCAGAGGAGGGAGGACGCAGATAATGAATCTCGAGCTGTCAGCAGATCCCTGACTCTGCTTCGCCAGCCTGACCGTGTGGGCGAGCGCAGGGACTCTGAAGGCACCGACCGTGGTGCCCCCGGGATCCCGTGGCGGCTTGCTGTCCTTTGAGGGCTGTGGGGTCATCATTTTTGCTCTGTGCCTGCTGCATGCAAATAACAGATGATCCGAGACAAGGAAAGATCTTTGCTCTCCTTTATTGTCCCGCAATCAGCTCCTAATTACGCAGCAGTTTTCCTCCAAGTTTGTGTGTGGTTTGGCTGGTAGCGAAACTGAAAGGTTGACCAGATGACAAGAGTTTTTTTTACAGAAGCAACAAACATTTATGTAGGCTCTGCATGGGGTTTTTTTTTTTTTTTAAAAAAAGTGTGCCATAAAATTCTACCTCTGCAGACTTTTGATTACGGAATTTTTGGTGAAAATGCAGGGTATGGCTGCTTTCACTTCCCTCTGCCCTGTCTTTTGAGGTGCAGAAGCGCCGAGCTGCATGCTTGCTGCCCTTCTTGCTTTGCCCCTCTACTTTGCGGTAAGCCCTAGGTGCCTCTGTGGAAAGGACTCCTACAATCCACGCTTCCAGGCTGGGAAGGGCAGCGGGCACCCGCTGAGGAGGCATGGAAATACGGAATTTCTCTTTACTGCACAGCCCTTTGAGGTCAGGGCCTCAGAGGACCTTGCCCTGGGCAGAGAGTAGAGTGTGTTTATCTCTTTTGTTCCCAGATGCTCTGGGGAAGAACAGCTGGGCAGGCAGAGAGGCGAGCGGCGCTGGGCAACGCCCATCGTACCTTCTCCCAGGAGCGACTCCCGTCAGCCTGGCCTGGCGTCATCTGTGGGCCGGGGGGCGGGTGGGGGCTCAGCTTTGCCTCCCTCCCGTTTCCAAGAACGGGGGACTTGGACATTTCTGTTCATCTCGACTTGATTCGTTCCCTGCCAAACCTTAATGAGCCACGGGGGACATCCGGGCCTCTCTGCTGGCATCCAGAGAGGGTCTTGGCCCAGAGACGGTGCTGAGGCACCCGGGAGAGGTGCTTGGGGGTGTGGTGGCCCCCTGGGAGGCTGAGCTGGGCCTGGGCCCCCCTCCGCCCTGCTGCCCTTTGTCCCATGAGCACCCACTGTCCTTCCTGCCTCCCCTTGAGGGAGCTCTGCCCACCCACGTGTCCCTCTGGGCCTGCCGATCTCTGTCGGAGGTCCGGGAAGCTGCCAAACAAGGGTGGGGTGGCGAGACTAGCTAATGGCTGGGGGGCTTAAAGCCCAGGCATCCCCCAGAACCAACTCAAAGCAGCAGCTACCGTATCTGGAGCACGAGCAGATCCCCAGAACCGGAAGGGAGGCTGGAGGAGGGGCGCGGGGGTCCTGGCACGGAGGGCTTTGCCTGGTGTGCGCCTGCCCCGAGTTGGTGGTTGCTGATGATCGATGCCAGAAGTAACTGTGTCTCTGTGCTTCTCTCTGCCAGGCCGCGGTGCTGGGGACTGGGTACTTCTCATGAGCAGAGATGGTCACTGTTCATCACGGGCGTGCGGGCGTCCAGCTTCAGCTTTGCAGGGAGCCCGAACGGCGCTCGGGAATCCTCGTCCCACGCCCACTCACTCCCGTCTGTGGCTTGGCCTTGGGTGGCGGGGCTGATAGCTCAGACTCTAATCCTTGGGGCTTAGCAGGCCGATAAGCAGAGAGCGATGCCCAGGGAGTGACCCCGGCCATGCTCGGGGCACCAGAGGTAGGGCCGGGGTGGGCTGCATGCAAGGCCGGTGCCCCAGGCCTCTCGCCTCTCTCTGCCCTGTGCTCTTCTTTATTCTGGAGCTGCCAGGGGTATGGCGTCCTCAGGCACTGCCCACAGGGTCAGCTTTATTCCTGGGGCAGCTTGGGCCTGGGGCCAGATGGACTTCCTTTTTTTTTTTTTTTTTTTTTTTTGGTTTTTGGGTCACACCCGGCGATGCACAGGGGTTACTCCTGGCTCTGCACTCAGGAATTACCCCTGGTGGTGCTCAGGGGACCATATGGGATGCTGGGATTAGAACCGGGGTCGGCCGCGTGCAAGGCAAATGCCCTACCCGCTGTGCTATCACTCCAGCCCCCAAGATGGGCTTTCTTGAACCTTTGCTCCGAGAGTTTCAACTCGCGTCCACCCAACCCGGGGCAGACCTGCTGGGCCACATCTCTGGGGGTTCCCCTATGGAGGCAGGAGTGGGCTGGTGTCCAGAGGTCAGGAGTGTCCAGCTCTAGAGGGCAGGGCAAGCCACGTGAGGATAGCTTTCACACACACCTCCCCCGCCCCCTGCAGTGTAACACTGCTCCTGAAGTGTGCGGGGGAGGGCAGCCTCAGTTTCCCCTGTGTTACCCCAAAGGGGTGGTCTCCCTCAGGCAGATGGAATCAGAGACTCTGGGCTAGTGGTGGCTCTCTGATCTGGGTGCCAGTAACATCCGAGAATCACCACAGCGGGGGCAGAAGATCCGGGGGCCCCAAGATCAATGTGATTGATTCATTTCCCTTCCTCAGGGGGTGTGTGGGAGGGTCATAAGAAAGGGTCCAAAGTGCTGCTTTATGATGGACTTTCAGGGAAACGGAGATAAGAGGTGAGTTTTCTCAGCAGAGCCCCGGGTGCTCCCAGGAGGCCTCCAGCTAAGGCTCCGGCCCTACCTAGCCAGGCTGGGGGAGAAGTGGGCGACGGAGTGAGTCAGCCCGAGAAACTCTCACCCAGGAAGCCAGGTTGTATGGCTTCCTGTATCTCTCTTTGCGAGGAATTAATCATTGATTTTTTTTCCCCGTTGGCCTTCATTAGTTGCTTCTATTTTCAATGACTCCATGGATAAAAACCCTCAGTCTCACCCTTGCGAGGCCTCCGTCCCAAGCCCCGGGCCCTTATTTTGTGCTTGTTGATGGAACTGTTAGCCTCTGGTTTCTCTAGCTTTCTCGTTTCTGACCGTGGTCGTATCATCTTTCACCGGCCCGGGCTCCGGGCTCCCGGCCCCGCCACGAAAGGCCGTTTGCTTCCTCCCTGTGTCTGCCCCTCTTTGTGTTGTTCAATTGTGTTTGTTGCTCAGTGACATGATTGTGTATATCCCTCGGCGTACCCTGGTTGAGGTGACCTGACTTGCCTTAGTAACACCGGAGAGCTCAGCCCCATTTCGCTTTCAGCAGCCTTGGAGTGAGAATGGAAACCCCAGTGAGCAGGGAAGGTATTAGGGCGCCAAGGACCCAACTCAGAGCCCGTTTTATTATCATTTCATGAGGCGAGGTGAGAACAGGAACCTGTTTCCTAAATAAAACTATCTCTCTCTGGGTAGACACTGCCACCACAGATATGGATATTATGTCTCCCTGAATCTTTAACCCACAGCACCCCACCTTTTGGGGAGGCATTTAACTCATGCAGTTCAGACTGGAAGTTTATTTTCTTTAAATGTTTGCTCTTAAAAAGGAAAGTGCCTCCCGTAGAGGGAGGCCGGGGGTTGGGGGATGGTGGTGGGGAAACAGGGGACATTGGTGGTGAGAAATGCATGTGGGTAGAGGGTGGGTGCTGGATCTTTGTACAACTTAAACCCAACCATGAATATAATGGTCTTTGTACTGGTCTATCTCATGGATATTCAATTTAAAAATTTTTTTAAAAAGTAACATAGAGTAGCAGAGAGTCTCTTGCCCATGCACCTGTCTGTCTTCTCCAGGGCCCCTCGGAGGGGGTGGGCTTCAGTCTCCCTCCCTAACCCGAGCAGAGCTCCCGTGCGCACAGCCATGCTCAAGGCCCCTCTCCACATGTTTGGATGAGCCTCACACAGTCTCCTTCAGTGAGACTGAAGGAACCAGCAGAGGAACCCAGGTGTGTGGGACCCGGGGCTGAGACCTACAAGTCTGCTCGGATCGGGACTGGGCCTCTTCTGCCCAGATCCTCCATTTTCCAGTCACTAGGCGGTCACACCGAGGGACTGCCCCTGGTGCTGTGTAATCCCACCAATGGCCAGCATCTAGAGACTAAAAACCAAGCTCCCGGACATCTTATGGCCTACTTCTTCCTCTGGGAGACTAGCAGGCTACCGAGAGTTTCCTGCCCACGTGGGAGAACCTTGCAAACTCCCCGTGGCATATTCATATGCCAAAACCAGTAACAATGATGGGTCTCATACCCCTGACCCTGAAAGAGCCTCCAATGCAGCACCGTTGGGAAGGACGAGTAAAGAGAGGCTTCTAAAATCTCAGGGATAGGATGAATGGAGACGTTACTGAGACCGCTTGAGAAATTCGACGATCAACGGGATGATGATGATGATGATGATCATGATCATGATGATCATGATGAACATGGAGTTTACGCCCAATCCAATCAGCTTAATCGATGCCTGAATAAATAGTACTCCTACCCTAAAAATAAAATGTTTGTTCTTGCCAGACATGGTCAGAGAATTGGAAAATCCTCACCAGTTCGAGCTTTTCTCTGCTCTCAGATAGTGTGCTCTGACTTCATCCCAACATGGAACGGCGGTGGTGGGGATAATCGCAGACATGGGTGGTGGCTGTGTGCCAGGAGCCGTGCTGACCCTCTGGGAAGGGCATCTTGGCATTTCCTTGACGGAGATGAGGAGACGGGTGCAGAGACTGAAGCATCATGACCTAATGCTCCAGCCCAAAGAGGCAGCAGCAGAATCTCATCCAAGTGGGCTCGTCCCAAAGCTCGCTGAGTCGGTCGGGGACTCCTCGGCAGACGGGCCCCTAACTTGCCTCTGGGGTCTTGTTCCCAGATGGAAGCACAGTTCCTAGTTTCTTGAGGCGTGTCCACGTTGTTCTCCTGGAGGGTTGGGCCAGTCAACATTCCCCAGCAGTGGGTGAGGCTCTTGTCCTCGGCTTCTACCAACCCTGGTCGTTTCTGTTCTTTGTGAAGATCCCAGAAGAGCAGAGGACTCGGTGTTCATGGGAGGGTGGAAATCCCCTCTACTGTTGTTGTTGTTGTTGTTGTTGTTATTATTATTTTATTTTGCCTTTTTGGTCACACCAGTGATGCTTGGGGGTTCCTCCTGGTTCTGCACTCAGGAATCACACCTGGCGGTGCTTGGGGGACCGTATGGGATGTTGGGAATCGAACCCGGGTCGGCCGCATGCAAGGCAAACGCCCTCCCCACTGGACTATCACTCTGGCCCCCCTCCAGTGTTATTCATTCAGATCCTCTCGCTTTCTGTCTGTGGATGTCTAATGACACATATTTCAAAACCCCATTCTAGGGGACATTTTCCCACTTGTGACAAGTCTGGATCTGCTCCTTTCCTTGTTCCCCGAGTTAAAAGAGAGGTTTTTTTTTTGTTTGTTTATGTCTTTAAACGCATGCCCTGGCCAGCCTGCCAAAGGGTCTTTGTTTTGGGGGCTACACCCACTGGTGCTCAGAGCTCGTCTCTGACTGTGCTCCGGGATCACTCCAGGAAGTGTTCAGGGAACATACGTGGTGCCAGGGGTCACACCCAGCTTGGCCACGTGCAAGGCCAGCAGCACCTTAGCCCTGGTACCATCTCGCTGACCTCTCAAATGTTATTAAGGTTTTCTGTTGTTTGTTTTTTGTGTAGCCACCGTGATTTACAGTTTGGCAATAACTGCCAGTGATGGGGGTTGGATAGGATGACTGTGATCTTCATTATATTTCAGCATGGTGCCTGTGTCTCTCGGCCTTTGTTGTGGGGATTTAATCTGTGTCTTGGGGTTTGCCCCGCCCTCTCCCCTCACTGACCTGGTAAGTTTGCTCCTTCTGAGTTCCCGTGGCTCTGGCCTGTTTGCTGCTCCCTCTGTGAGAGCATTCTGTCTCTCCCCCCTCTCCTCCCGACCGACTTCACTCCTGGTCCTTTTCATTCTCGTCCATGTAGCAGCAAATTGCATGATTTCATCTTTTCTTTACAGTCAACTAGATTCCCCTTGTGCTTCTCTGCCAGACTCTGTTCTTAGGCACCTGGTTGTTTTCAGATTCTGGATGGATATTTGCTGCTCTGAGCACAGGAGCGAGGACGTCTTTTCTAAACGGAAGTTTTGAACTCCTGGGGTAGATGCCCGGAAGTCGGATTGCGGGGCCCTAGGGAAGCACAATTCCTAGTTCTTTGAGAAGTGTCCACATTGTTGTCCTGAAAGGTCGGGCCGGTCAGCATTCCCCCAGCAGGGGGTGAGGGTCTTTTCCGCCACCCGCACCCACCCCGGTTGTATCTGGTCTTTGTGAAGCGCTCTTGAATGCTCCGGGAACCTGGGTGACCTCAGAGAGGCACCTGCAACTTTGGGGCCTCGCACCTTCTCAGATCAGTGAGATTTCAGTCATCTGAAACACTAACTTTGCTCAATAGTAATTTGATTTGCTCCCCCTCCGTTCTGCAAGGGATGTGTCCTGGCTAATTTACTCACAATCAAAGAACACAGCTCAGAGTGTCCATGGGAATCAATCCGACCTTCTGGGAGAATGAGCTTTCTAAAGCATCTCTGAATGAATAGGTTCATTCATATTCTGTCAGATTTCCTGGGGTGGCGGAGTATATGTGGGACAGGGAAGGAGAGTTTTGGTGTTGACTAGTTTGAATGTTTGTTTGACACTTCGGTTACGTGGAGAAAAAAAATGCACAAGTCTTAAGTGTGTAACCGGATGGATTTTCACCAAAGGCACCCTACCAAGACATCGAAATGATTCCCAGCACCTCAGAAGCCTTTCTGCTTCCTTTGCTCCCATTCTTAAGGTCATCATTATCCTGGGCTTTTTGAAGTTTGAAAGATGGACCATTTATAAGATCCTGGGGGGGGGGGGGGTGGAACGCTACAAATACTGTGAAAATGCTTCTTGGAAACAACACCCTCAAACAGGAACACGTGACTTTCCAGAAATGCCAGAAATGAGATTCCTACCCCTAAGGTGGAAGGTGCTTTTGAACACGGGGCAGCAAATTCCTTTCTGAATGTTCTTGCTTTAGCAAACAGCTCGAGTGACATCGTGCATTTGCGTCCAATCTCTGTTGCGCAGTATTTGTCATCTACTTGTAATCATTCACCTAATACTTTTGCCGTGAATAGTCACACATTGTTATTAGCTCCACCCAGCCTTTGTCCTAAAAGTGACTCAGCACAGGATGGAGATTTCTGCAGAATTTGAGTCAGATCCCCGGCTTTTCTCGGTGTACGACTAGGGGGAGATTAAAGCCACCCTCACAGGTGGGGGCTTCTCTGCTCACCTTTGGGGGCCCCATGGTTGCTAGCGGAGTGGGAGTTGAAGTTGCTGTCGCAGAGTGGCATGGATGAAAGACTATCAACACTGTCTCCAGGGCCCAGTGGTTCCTCATCCCCTCTCTCTCTCCCCTGTGCTCAAGGGTGTTGGAGCCCTGTTTCTTTCGGAGCACTGAGGTACTCCTGGGTGTGTGTAGGTAACCCCATAGCAGTCAGAGCACAGCGCTGGGAGGCACGGCTTTTTAAAATGGGGAACGATGGGGAATTTTCTCAATATGGTGCTGAAATTATATATATATATGGCCACCCTTGGCAGTGCTCAGGGGTTATTCCTGTATTCCTGGCCCTGCACTCAGGAATTCCTTGTGGTGGGCTCAGGGGACCCTATGGGGTGTCTGGGATCAACCTTGGGTCAGGCGCAAGCAAAACAAACACCCTACCCATTGTACTATCACTCCAGCCCCCCTTTTAAAAAATTTTTTTGGGGTTGTGGGGCCACACCCGACAGTGCTCAGGGTGACTCCTGATTCTGCACTCGGGGCTCGCTCCTGCTGGTGTTCAGGAGACCCCGTGGGATGCCGGGGGTCAAGTCCAGGCGGGCTGTGTGCACGGCCAGCGCCTTCCTGCTGAACTATCACTCCGGCCCTGGAACTGTGCGGGAGAAGCACCCCACAAACAGGGTAAACAGGGTGTCTGCGCGCCCCTGTGGGACAAATGCTGCCGCCCGTCGCAGGGTGACTTGGGTGGTGTCTGGCGGGGTGCTCAGTGCAGGGGGCACTGTCCCACTGCAGACGCTCTCATTTCATACATGACTTCAGGTTCAGAAACTAAGCAAACGGGGCGCATTGTATCGTTTATTCTCACTTTATTCTGGTATGGAGCCTTCCCGTAGCATCGGTATTGATGTTACCTCTCCGCACCCCTCGTTGTCGCTGTGAGGTTCGCCCCGGGGCCGCTGCCTGCCCACCCCACCCCCACACGGCTCCCTTCCTTCCCTAGGCAGAAGCTCTGGGTTTGTTTTCATTGGCTATTTATTGGCTCTTCCCTTCCTTGGTTTCTTCATCCTCCACTGAGCAAGTCACCTGGTGTTTGTTCCTCTGGTGACTCACGGCCCTGACCCTGGCTCCGTGCAGGCTGTGGGCAGATACAGGAGCTCGTCTCTCACCGGGCACTTGGGTTCCGCTGTGGACAGGAAGCGAGTCCTCTGCACGCGCCCCTCTGCCGGTGGGGTCCGAGGCTGTGTCCCAGCACGCTGTTTTCTCAAAGGAGGCATTGGGTGGGTGGAAAATGGACTTACTCTGGGGAGGGAAGGTGTCGGGATCACGCACGAGGCGACAGAGTCCCAAGCAGCTGTCAGTGAGCCCTCTGTCAAGAATGGAGCTTTTGATGAAAAGGGGTTTACTTTTCCCTGCAGGAAGCCCCAAAGACAATAGCGTGGCGCCCCTCCCACTCCAAGTGTTCTTTTTTTTTTTGGTTTTTGGGTCACACCTGACTCTGCACAGGGGTTACTCCTGGCTCTGCACTCAGGAATTATCCCTGGCAGTACTCAGGAGACTATATGGGATGCTGGGAATCAAACCCGGGTCGGTCGCGTGCAAGGCAAACGCCCTCCCCGCTGTGCTGTCGCTCCAGCCCCAAGTGTTCTTGAGCCGGGCTGTGTGGAGAGAAACCCTGGACACCGCCCCTCCTCCCCCCGCCGCACTGCTTGAACAAAGTGTTTCCCGTCCAGCAGTGAAGAGTCCGCACCCTGAGGGACCCCAGCCCCACTGTCCTGTGGCCGTGGAACCAGCCCTCTCCCGCGTTTAGCCACACGTGCTTGTGCTTCCGCTAACCCTCTCGGGACACCACTGAGGTGTAGCACACGGTACCCTAGGAAGCATCTGCTGTGTTTTGACAGATACAGGCGCCCACCAAACCATCACCCCACTGGAGAGGCAGCACATTCCCATCCTCCCGTCCTTTCCCCGGCCCCTCTCGTGCCAAGGGCCCGGCATTCTGGTACCTTGTCACTGCGCTTGACTTGGCATTTTCTCCGATTCCATGTCCGTGAAATCCTATCGGACATACTTGGGGAAAAAACCAAGCAATCTCCGTAACAACCACCTGGCTACGGAGATGCAGATCCTGGGCTTTTTCTCTCGCTTTATTGAAGCAGTTTTAGAACGGTCGCTCTGGACGTTTCTGGAGTCATTACAAACGCCCTTTTCTGGGGTTCTTTAGAGAATGAACTGTCCTGGGGGACGGGTTATGGGTTTCTGTACTGGGCCTGCGCCCATCTCATTTTAGAAGGGGTTGGCGGGACAGGTGATCTGCGAAGAGCTACTGCATATGCATTCCTGTGGCCCTGGGCTTAATTTCTGGGACTTGCTGGCCTGCCCTCGGCAGCACCAGGTGTGACCCTGTGACCACCACACCACTTGGCCGGAGCGTGAAGGTCAGAAGTGGATGCTGGACGGAGCATTGCCAGGACACGATGCGCGCTCACCCCCTGTCCCCAAAGAAAAGTGAATTGGACCATGGCCTTGGGGTATTTTCTAAGTTTCGAGCTGTAGGAAGCTATAGAATGTTTTCGGTTATCATTCAAAAGTCAGTTTGTACACTTGCTCGTAAGTAGTACTGCTAGAAACAGAGATAAAGCGTTCAGTGGGGTTCTAAGCGGAACACAGTGGTTTTCCCACTGGAGGACTCTCAAGGTGTAAGAAATCACACGATGGAAACCAAACTCTCCTTTATAAGCTAAAGGGGCAAAGGAATCATTTCAGAGTTCGTCTGAGAACTCCCAAGGCTGCCTCATTCCATAGAAAGAAGTGCTCACAGAAAGTCCGCAGGGTCGAGTGCCTGTCCTGGAATACTGCTAGTGCCACAGTCAGGAGCAGAGGCGCCGGTGATGACATCAACTTTTTTTTTTTTTATAGTTCTAAACCACACCCTGAGGCAAAGTGGCCTTTCTCCTTGAGACCAAGTTCTTCCGAGATTAAAGTCAGTCCTGGCAGGTAGGAGAAGCGTTCGTGGTGCCGTTGCTGCCTCTCTTTGGTTAAACACTGACTCTGGCTGGGGCTTCAGTGAGGACAGACAGAGCTGAGCGAGGCTGCCCTGCAATCATTCCAGTTGTTTGTGCAGTGCTGTGTGCCTCGGGAGACGGGGCGGCCACACAGGTATGTCTCGGGGCCCGGGAGGATCGCCGGTCGCCTCCGCCTCTGGGGATGCCGCCGGGTGGGGCTTGCTCATGGAGACGAAGTTGCTCTGGCCTTTTCCTAGACGTCCTTGCTCTGGGCTTCTCAGTGGCCTTGCCTAGGCCGAGTGAAGGGTCAGAGTGGTGTGAGAGTCACAAAGTCCCCTTGTGGCCTTTCTGTTTTGGAACAGCTTCTTAAGCAACGCTTGTTAGACCTGTGTTGGTTTATTGGGGAGTGGATAAAAAGTTGCGTTTGTAATTTTTTGATTTGGCATATATATATGTGTGTGTGTATAGATATATATACATATATATATATATATATATATATATATATATATATATTTTGCTTTTTGGGTCACACCCGGCGATACACAGGGGTTACTCCTGGCTCTGCACTCAGGAATTACCCCTGGCAGTGCTCAGGGGACGATGTGGTATGCTGTGAATCAAACTCAGGTTGGCCGCGTGCAAGGGAAATGTCCCTACCCACTGTTCTATCGCTCCAGCACCTGGCTTGTATTTATTTATTTATTTATTTACTTTTTGGGTTACACCCAGTGATGCACAGGCGTCACTCCTGGCTCATGCACTCAGGAATTACCCCTGGTGGTGCTCAGGGGACCATATGGGATGCTGGGAATCGAACCCGGGTTGGCCACGTGCAAGGCAATGCCCTACCCGCTGTGCTATCACTCCAGCCCCTGGCTTGTATTCTTTAGATGCATATTTCAATTCCTGGATGATGTGACAGTGGCCACACACTCACCAGGACAGTGAATACGCGTCATCTAGAACTGTGGTCTTCACAGTTTATGGCCTGGTGCAGGTCCACGGGTGGAGAAGGGTCAAAGACTCCTGGTCTCCACCACCTGGGTTCACACTGCCCATCTGTGGGTCAATGTCCGGGACAGGGACCGGGCAGAGGAAGGAAACGGTTGAAGAGTGCTGACAGGAATGCAATTCAGACACTAATGAGTATCCTACAGCTCTCGTTGCTTTCAGGTTTTCAGTCTGATGGAATAGCACCACCGGTCTATAGTTTAATCGTAAAAAAGCAAGACGGGCTTGCTTTTTTTTTCTTTCCTTTTTCACTTACTGGGATCCTGTGGATGCTTAAGTGGGCCGGGGATGGGGTGCGGATATCCACCCAGAGCAGCTGGAGGCTGAAGGACGTCTCAGTGGGAAGAAATTCTTGATCTGAAGTTTGCTCTTCTGCGTTGCGAGTCTCATGCATGCAAGGTAGAGGGAAAAGGCTCAAAGCCTTTTTCACGGTTTCCCAGAACATGGGCAGGTGAGAAGTTTCCTTCTGAGCAGAGGCCTTGCAGAAAGGCTGCGTGACACTCTCCCTCAGCTGCCCCGACCTGGACACATTTTCCGTGGCCTCGGCACTTGCTCAGGAACTGCGGAGCTGCCCTGGGGGGCGGTGGCCACCTGCCATTCGCTTCTCTCTTAGCAAAGCGGACAATGAGCAGCTCCCAGTCCCGGTACAGCCCGGAGTGTCTTGAATGATGCGTGTTGAGGAAACTTGGACACCGCTACCCCTGGCCATTTGCATACACTCTGTGCCAAAGAGCCAAAGCCTCTAGAGTGTTCTTCCAAGCGGCCAATGTGGACGGAGCACAGAGTGTCCAGGCTGGGGTGTCTCAGGGTATCGCTGAGGAAGGTTTAGCAGAGGACACGGAGCCGCTTAGCTCTGCACAGCAGCTGGATATTTCCATTGATCTGTGTCTGTCCCACAAATAGAGGGACTCTGGGACCTCTAGGGAAAAGAACACCCTAAGTGTATTTTAAAAAAATTGTTTCTAATTGAATCACTGCCGTGAGATACAGTTCTAAGCTCTCATGTTTGAGTTACAGTCACGCAATGATCAAACTCCCGTCCCTCCACCACCCTAAATTCATTAACTCTGCAGAGGGGATGTCGGTGATACATTTCACCTCATTCTTTAAAAAAAAGAAAAAAGAAAAGTCTTCCATGGCTCGCTTAGGAACCCAAATTCCCTTCCCAGGGGACCCAGGTCGAGAGGGGCCCCCGCTTTTCCCGGGAGCCGGCCCGTTGCGCAGGGGGATAGCGTTCCTTTATGATCCCCGGTTTAGATCAGTTTACCACCTGAGCATGACACCCGACTCCCCTTCTCATGTTACTCTGTGTGCCTAGAAATGTCGCTGTGGGGCCGGCCGACCTGCCCTGAGAGTCCCCCGTCCCCACTGCCCTCGGTACGTGTGTCAGGCCCCATTGCTTGGGACCCCCGTAGAGCGCGGGGGAGCCCTGCCAGCTCCGAGTCCTTCCCCGGGCTGCCGTGCTCTCCAGGGCACTGTGGGTCCCCCCAGGGGGTTCTGGGGACTGCGCAGGCTCTGTCCTCCTCACCTCTGCAGCGGCGCTGAGGCTTCTGGAGTCCCCTCTGCCTCCGCCCTCCCAAACGCGTCCATCCTCCTCTTCCTCAGTCCTGCCCCAGGGGAGGGCAGAGCTGACGTGCTCCGCCTCTGGCAGGATTGTCCCTCGCCTCCCAGCCCTCGGCTGGCCTGCACACCGTTTCCATGGTCCGATCACGGCAGTGGAAACTCTTCCATGTATGCCCCTTTCGAGGTACACGCTTTGCCTTCTCCCCAGGGCTGCTTGGCACGTCTGTATCACATGCTGCAGTGTAGGTAAAAGTGAGTGAATATCTTTTATTTACAATTTTTTAACTTTTTTTTTTCTTTTTGGGTCATACCCGGCGATGCACAGGGGTTACTCCTGCTCTGCACTCAGGAATTACTCCTGGCGGTGCTCAGGGGACCATATGGGATGCTGGGAATCGAACCCGGGTCGGCCGCATGCAAGGCAAACGCCCTCCCCGCTGTGCTATCACTCCAGCCCCCCACTTTTTTCTTTAACGTTTTACATTAAAAGATGTCCGTGTGAGGGGCTGGAGCCATAGCACAGCGGGTAGGGCATTTGCCTTGCATGCGGCCGACCCAGGTTCAAATCCCAGCATCCCATATGGTCCCCTGAGGACCGCCAGGGGTGATTCCTGAGTGCATGAGCCAGAAGTGACCCCTGTGCATTGCTGGGTGTGACCCAAAAAGCAAAAAAAAAAAAAAAGATGTCCGTGTGAAGGCACCATGATTCGCATTCGTTACTCACAGTGAGCTGCCTGCGTGCAGGGTTCCAGCACCACCCCCAACCCGTGTCTCCAGGCGCCGCCCCCCCCTCCCCCCGTCCCCAGCCTGGTTCTTTGACAGGCACGTTTTAAAGTTTGATTCTTGGGCTTTGGATCTCCTGAATGTAAAGGCAAGGACAGTTCCCGGCCTGAAGAGTCCGAGGCTCAGACCCCTCTCACGCCGCTGATGTGTTTCTGGGTGTTTCCTAGTGGGCCTGTGGTCTACACGGTGCCACGTCCTTTAAAGCCCGGGACCCCTGGGGAGCCGCTCAGTGAGGCCTGGGTGGGGGGGAGAAAGCCAGCAGGACTCTCTTACGTAGCAGCTCCCTAGATTCTGGAGCTAACACACCTCTCCGCACTTCCCGCTCACCTCTGGACCCTTGAACCCCATGTGGTTGTCAGAGATCTCCCCCTGCCAGCCCCCCGGTTTTCTGTTTGTTTCTAGACTATACCATATTCACACTGGGGTAGGGCCTTTGCCTTGCACGCAACCGACCCTGGTTCGATTCCTCCACCCCTCTCGGAGAGCCCGGCAAGCTACCGAGAGTATCTCGCCTGCACAGCAGAGCCTGGCAAGCTCCCCGTGGTGTATTCGATATGCCAAAAACACTAAAAAGTCTCACAATGGAGATGTTACTGGTGCCTGCCTGAGCAAATTGATGAACAAGGGGATGACAGTGCGACAGCGCTACCATAGTTCATGCAATACTCCTGAACATTAGGCTAGCATCTTTTCCATGAAATGCTGCTAATTACACAGAGAATACTGTCTCTGATCTTTAACTTTCTGTTTGTGTTTCTTACATTCCCACTCCCAGCAGTTTGTAAGACCCTCAGACGCCCAGCACAGCGATTAAACAGCGTGGCCAGCTCACGATACTAAGCATACATCTGAGCAGAGGAGTCCATAGTTGGTCCTCAGTGATATTGGTTGGATAAATAATATAATAATTTTATTTATTTTTTTGAGAATTAGAGTCCCTTTTATTTATGGGTTTAGAGAATTAAAGTCCCTTTTCTGATGCCTGTGGTGTTTAACAATGAGTGTTGAACAATGAGAAGTCATAAACTATTACTTAATTAAATTGAGTTGAGCATGTGTGTGTATGTGTGCGTGTGTGTGTGTGTGTGCGCGCACATTGTGTATCAAACCCAAGACCCCATGTATTCTGAGCATAGTCTAACACTGAGCTATAATCCAGCCTGAGTTGAGAATCATTTATCTTTTTTTAATTATTTTTTCATTAGTGAATCACTGTGAGGTACTGTTACATACTTACAAACGTTCGTGTTTGCATTTTAGTCATACAGTAATCATCCACCCATCCCTCCACCAGTGCCCATTCTCTGCCAATGATCCCAGTATCACTTCCACCCCACACCCCATCCCGCCTCTGTGGCAGGGCATTCCCTTTGTTCTCTCTCTCCTTTTGGGTATTGTGGTCTGCAATAGAGGTATTGAGTGGCCATCGTGTTCAGTCTAGAGTCTATTTTCGGCAGCTCCCAACCCGAGCAGGTCCTCCCAGCACCCTTTACTTGGTGTTCCCTGCTCTGTCTGAGCTGCCTTTTCCTCCAGTGAGGCCAGCTTCCAAGCCATAGGGCAAACCTCCTGGTCCTTATCTCTACCATTCTTGGGTGTTAGTCTCTTACGTTGAGAATCATTTTCTTTTTTTCTTTATTTTTGCTTTTTGGGTCACACCCAGCGATGTTCAGGGTTACTCCTGGCTTTGCACTCAAGAATTACTCCTGGAAGTGCTTGGGGGATCATATGGGATGCCGGGGATCAAACCCGGGTCGGCCGCGTGCAAGGCAAACACCTTACCTGCTGGACTATTGCTCCTGCCCGAGAATCATTTTCATATTACTAATTCTACCTGTTTCTTGGTGCTCAAAGCTGCCTAGAAAAACCATGTTTGCTGAAGACTTCCTTGAAAACTATGGGTGACCTTGATTAATAGGATTTTGAAGAATTATAGGACAGGGAAGTAAAAGGAATGTTATTATTTACACAGTGAGATAGGGATGCAAGAGGAACCCAACCCCGTGCCAGGAGTATTCCTGATGGTGGTTATTCAGCCGGAGGTGGACCAAGAGTGATGAGATGAAATGTCTCTTAAGTCACTCCTCTGAAGGCAAGAGAGAAAAACTGCAGGCACCCGTGATTCCTCTGTGCGTTCTCGGTTGGCGTTGAATGGTTTTCTGTGCTGGCATTTGTGCCATGGGTTTCTGTGGACTGACTCTGGGTCAGAACCGCCTTGGCCTCAGTGTCCGAAGGTCATCTAAGAGAGGGGCCCTGTTGCAGGGCTGAGGTGACAGCACAGCAGCCGGGCACTTGCCTTGCGTGCGGCCAGCCCAGGTTCAATCCCCGGCATCACACAGGATCCCCCGGGTTCTGTCGGGAGTGGTCCCCGAGTGCAGAGCCAGCAGCCAGCCCTGAGCACGGCTGGGTGTGTCCCCTTCAACACAAAGAAAGGGGAAATGTTAGGGGGCACACTCGGTGGTGCTCAAGGGTCTTTCTCCTGGCTCAGGGCTGAGGGGACCGTGGAGCACCAGAGGAGCACTCCTGGCAGAGCTCGGGGGACCACAGGGGCTGGGGGTCAAATCTGTCTCCTACATGCAAAGCAGAGTTTGCACAACAGACCCCTGAGCCATGCCTCGCCCCCGGAAGGGGGGTCCTTACTCCCTAAATATAGTCCTGGGTGGCGCAGGGAGGGCAGCAGCTGATGGGAGGGAGGGTGACCCCTGATGGATTCCCTGGCACCCTGAGGAGCAGCCTTGCATCTACCAGAGGTAGATGACGGGGCTCCCCACGGGCCATTTGACCAGATCTGGAATGATCGCCCAGGGCTCTCAGGGTGAGGAAAGGGTCCTTGTGGAGAAGCTTGTGCAGCATCTTCTGGGGAGAACTCGGGGAGCACTCAGGGAGCACTCCTGGTGGTGCTTGGGGGACTGAGGGGCTCCAGGCAGGCCCCTCCCTGCTGTCCTGTCTCTCCAGCCCCTCGAGGCTCCTTCCTGCTTCCCCATGTGGAGCCTCCTGGCCATTGCTGTCACCACGGGGTCTGCAATTGCAGTCAGTGAGCACTTTTTTGAGAGCATTTCCTGCAGCTGCACTTGGGTGCCTGCTATAGACGGGGCAGGGGGGTCTTCCTCTGAGGCCCCTTTGCCTCTGCCAGGTTCCCATGGTTTCGTGGCCTTTGGCAGTGGGGGGCGATGTGAATTCAGGGCAGGTGTGGAGTTCGTGCTCCCCCGCCTCTGCAGAGCGGGGTGCTCCTGTGGAGAGGACACCCTTCCTGGCGCGCGGCTTTCCGCTCTGCCCCTCGCACTCACGCCCCTCAGCCCTTGGCTGCGCCGTTCTCGCCCGGCTCCGCTCGCTGGTCATTCCTGCTCCCGGAGATTCCCGCCCTTCGCTCCGGCTAGACGCCCCCACCAGGACCCTGGAGGTTGTCGTCCGACCCAGCATCTCCCTGTGCACCTGACGCAGAAGGGGAAAGGCGCCCGGTGCCCCTGCACTGTCGAGGGTCGACTCGTCATCTGCGGCTGCAGTTTCTTTCTTTCTTTCTTTCTTTCTTTCTTTCTTTCTTTCTTTCTTTCTTTCTTTCTTTCTTTCTTTCTTTCTTTCTTTCTTTCTTTCTTTCTTTCTTTCTTTCTTTCTTTCTTTCTTTCTTTTTCTTCTTTCTTTTTCCTTCTTTCCTTCTTTCTTCTTTCTTTCTTTCTTTCTTTCTTTCTTTCTTTCTTTCCTTCTTTCCTTTCTTCCTTCTTTCTTTCTTTCTTTCTTTCTTTCTTTCCTTCCTTCCTTCCTTCCTTCCTTCCTTCCTTCCTTCCTTCCTTCCTTTGTCCTTCCTTCCTTCCTTCCTTCCTTCCTTCCTCCTTCCTTTCCTTCCTTCCTTCCTTCCTTCCTTCCTTCCTTCCTTCCTTCTTCTTTCTTTCTTTCTTTCTTTTCTTTCTTTCCTCTTCTTTCTTTCTTTCTTTCTTTCTCTTCTTTCTTTCTTTCTTTCGCTTTGTGGGTCACACCCAGCGATGCACAGGGGCTACTCCTGGCTCTGCACTCAGGAGTTACTCCTGGCGGTGCTCAGGGGACCATATGGGATGCTGGGAATCGAACCCGGGTTGGCCGTGTGCAAGGCAAACGCCCTCCCCACTGTGCTGTCTCTCCAGCCCTCTCTGCTGCAGCTGCTTTAACACAGATCAGTGGCGACATTAACATGTGCAGAGCTGGGACTCCATGGGCACGCCACTAAGCCTTTAGACCTCCTGACTTTTCCCCTCCGTATTCCATGGGGGACTGGAGCGATAGCACAGCAGGGTGGGCATTTGCCTTGCATGCGGCTGACCCAGGTTCGATTCCTCCGCCCCTCTCGGGAGAGCCCGGCAAGCTACCGAGAGTATCCTGCCCACACGGCAGAACCTGGCAAGGCTCCCCGTGGCATATTCAATATGCCAAATACAGTAACAACAAGCCTCATAATTGAGACATTACTGGTGCCTGCTTGAGCAGATCACTGAGCAACGGGACGACAGTGCAGTGCTACAGTGCATATTCCATGGGAACACCATTTTATTTTTATTTTTATTTATTTATTTGTTGAATCACTGTGAAATATGGCTACAGAGCTTTCATGTTTGAGTTTCAGTCATATAATGACCAAACACCCATCCCTCCACCAGTGCACATTTTCCACCGCCGAAGTCCCACCCCATAGCCACACCCAGCAGTGGGTGGGTCGAGGCCCCCTGGCCGGAGCTGGGTGTGAGGCTGCCCGTGAATCACTGACGTAGCCGCTCCCGGCTGGAACTGGGGTCCGGGGCCTTCTCCACTCAGAAGTAGTGCCAGGCCCTCCTGGGGCCCCAGAAGTGACTCACGCCTGGAGTGTGGGGCCTGAGGCATTCACTCTGAATGTGTCGGTTGGCACGAGAATCCAGAAGTTCTCTTGAGGTGTGTATTTCTTGTGACTAAATACATGTCAGGGGACCAGAGAGATAGTGCAGCGGGCAGGGCACTCGCCTTGCTCACACCAGCCCTGGTCCTAGCCTCTCAGGTCCCCTGTGCACCGCCCGGAGGAATCCCTGGGCACAGAGCCAGGAGTCAGCCCTGGACACTGCCGAGTGTCACCCCCCAGGCCAAAAACACAGGAAGAACCGGTAATA